>NW_026869341.1:500000-615554 GCF_020745735.1 Hemiscyllium ocellatum
TTGTCTCAATGAGACTTTCCATGCAAAGTTTTAATTTCAAATGAACCAGCGATAGAGACTGAAGTCAGATACCGTCACATTTGTTCATGACCTGGGGGAGGACTGAACCTCATTTTGACCCATAGATGGAACTATACAGACACATCTTTTGACAGTGACAAAGGCCTCAGGACATTCCCAACTAACATAAAATGGGAATTGAACCGTTTGGCCTCTTCTTCTTCATTACTAGATTTAAAACCGATTCTGTTGACATAAGCAGGAGGAGTAAACTGGCAGGAGGCTGTCCTTCGAAGACTGCCCCAATCGTGAATATTTGGTATCTGCAAACCGTCGATGTCTCCGCCTCTGAGGCAGAATGGCTAGCTGTGCTCTTCCAGCCTCTGACCGGTTTAATTTAATTCCAGCGCATTCCTGTCTCTACATAGGAACAGAAGCACACAGCCGCATCCCTGTAAGTTTTCGTCCCCCACTGTTTCACCGTTAGTTTATTGCTTCTAATGAGTTACGTTTTCTTCCTGCCAAACGAAGGCATTCTTCGCATCAGAAGCTTGACATCCACATGGTCCTCAGAAGAAAAACACGACGTGGACTTCCAAACTAAAACAGATGAGGCTTGGTCTGCGTAAAAAAATGACTTTCAGCTTTTCTTCAAAAATAAGTCCAAACAACACATACAACGCACCTTCGGATGCTTGTTGCAAAGTTGTAAGGAAATTCAGCAAAGCTGCCGTGAGAATGAAGGTATCCGTGGTTTAAAAATCAGCCTCGAACCACTGAGTTATAGAAGAACTAAATTCTGAGTCGTTTTGAGTCTGACAAAAAGATGATGACCTCGAGCAGAACAAATTCGTTCAAATCAGTTTTGTGATACAAACTTGTTTTATGTCACAAAATGCGCCTTGAAACCCACTTCTTTGATCGCTTGTTTGATGTCACACTTTGTCAGCTTCCCAAGTTCTCATAACAGAACAAGGATTAACATTTGTTTAACATCCCGGCAGACTAAAATCTTTGACGTTTCTATTATGATTTTGGGTGCTAGCCAGTGACATCCTGAAAATGGCAACAGGAAGTGTTTCAGTTGGGAAAAGAAAGCAAAATGGAACTCTGGCCTTCATCGGACACAACGTGGGTATCGTGGTTTGCATCTGATGTTGTAATTGAATAAAACGTTTGTTTGGCCACATTTGGAGTACTGCGTGCAGTTCTCATCTCAAAATAGGAAGGATGTGGAGGCTTGGAGAGGGTACAAAAAGGTTTATCAGCACGTTACAGTATTGTGTTTTTAAAGATGTGTTAGGATTAAGAGGAAATTAACCAAAGTTGGATTGCTTTGTGAGAGTATCAGAGGCTGACAGGCGATCAGGTACAGGAACATAACGTGGACAGGATAGATAATGTGGATAGTCAGAATCTCTTTTCCAATGTGTAAGTTTCAAATACTAGAGCACAGAGTTTTAAGATGAGAAAGAGAAAGTTTAAATGCTGTGTGTGAGGAAGATTTTCTTTCAGAGAGTGGAAGTTGCCAAGCGAGGTCTTGAAACAGACAATGGAGTAAAGTTTTGAAGTGGCATTTCGACAGAAACATGAACAGGCAGGAATAGAGGGATATGGAGACATGTACATTCAGTGGGATCAGTTGAGAATAGCATTGTGGTGGGCCGAAGGGCCTATTGCTATGCTGCACTGTTCTATAGTGCCGATGGTGTGCCACAAAGTTCGGTGCTGGGTCCACTACTTTTCATCATTATATAAATGACGTAGGAGGTACCTTTAATAAGTTTGCAGATGACACCAAAATTTGAGATATAGTGGACAGTGAATAAGGTTACCTCAGAGTACAATGGGATATTGATCAGATGGGCGAATGGGCTGAGGAGTGACAAATGGAGTTTAATTCAGATAAATGCGAGGTGCTGCATTTTGTGAAAGCAAATCTTAGCAGGATTTATACACTTAATGGCAAAGTTAGAGGGAGTGTTGCTGAACAAAGAGACCTTGGGTGTAGGGTGCATTGCTCCTTGAATGTGGAGTCACAGGTAGATAGGATAGTGAAGAAGGTGTTAGGTATGCTTTCCTTTGTTGGTCAGATCATTGAGTATCAGAGTTTGGAGGTCATTTTGCAGCTGTACAGGTCATTCGGTAGGCCACTGTTGGAATGTTGCGTGCAATTCTGGTCTCCTTCCTATCGGAAAGATGTTGTGAAACTTGAAAGTGTTCAGAAAAGATCTACAAGGATGTTGCCAGGGTTGGAGGATATGATCTATAGGGAGAGGCTGAAACAACTGGGACTGTTTTCCCTGGAGCGTCAGAGGCTAAGGTGTGACATTCTTGAGGTTATAAAATCATGAGCGGCATGGACAGGATAAACAGATAAGGTCTTTTCCCTGAGGTGGTGGAGACCAAAGCTAGAGGGCATAGGTTTAGGGTGAGAGATGAACAGATTTAAAAGGGACCTAAGGGCAACGTTTTCACGCAGTGTGGTGTATGTATGGAATGTACTGCCAGAGGAAGTGTGGAAGCTGGTACAATTGCAGCATTCAAAAGGCATCTGGATTGGTATATGAATAAAAAGGGTTTAGTGGGATATGGGCCAAGTGCTGGCAGATGGGACAAGATTAGGAAAGGATAGCTGGTCGGCGTGGACCAGTTGGACTGAAGGGTCTGTTTAAGAGCTGTACGTCTCTAGGACACTCTGGCTCTAAATGTTTTCCACTGTTCATTTACAGCCTGGCATTTCAGTCTGTTTCCCCTGTTTACTTTTGTCAGTTCTCTCTCAAAATCATGTAATTGGCTTTGTTACTGATGTTCGGATGTGCTTTATGGTCACTTTAAAATGTCATAATCTCTTTGAATTCCAGGATAATTTCCTGGAGAATCTCGATGTGATATTGCTCCTTCACTCAGCTTCATCACCAACGGTCGACCTGAGATAGGTACATCCCTAGCCAGTTGCACAATGTGTATTCAAAGAACTCTGACAAAAACATTCAAAGAGGATCTCGGATAATATCACTCTTGCCAATGTGTCTGTCCCAGATTATACAAGGTTGACCTCTCCCAAAATTATCACACCACCTTTGCTACAAATTCAAATGACTTCCTGTTTAATCAGGGATGAGCAATACTGTCGGCAGTGTAAAAACTGTTATCCTGCCTATTTTTTTGACACGTAGTAGCAGCCAGAATTTGCATCAGGATGATTCAGCTGCATAATCTGATGCCAAATGCTTTCTCTGTAATGCCTTTGTTGCCATTACTGTCAGGGTTCCCATCTTGCTTTTCCATTCTGCCTGAGATCCTGTAAGGTTGTTTACCGTTGAATATTTATGCTCCACCTTTGTTCACCCTGTAATCACGTCTCTTGCTGACCAAATCTCATTTATCTCTGTGTCACAAGTCTATTACCTTGTTGCAGATATTTTGGCAATTCCAAATAAAAACATTATTATTTACTCTTTCCCATAATGTTCTGTCACAAACCGATTTGCTGATGTACAGTTTTAGTTAAACTCTGTTCCTTCCTGTTCCTTGTCTTCAGCCACGTTCCCATGCTGTTCCAAGGCTTCACATTTTCTCTTTGCATTTGGAAAGCTCCTTTCACCTGAACCCTGTTCCTGCATCCTCTCTGCCAGTTTAAAGCCTGTCCATAAACCTACCGACATGATTAACCAGGACACTGGTTTCAGCAGTGTTGTTTTTAATGCACTCATAGGATTTTGCTGTCTCTGGCTGGTCAGCATTTCATGCCCACTTCCAGTTACCCGAGAGCTGAGTGGCTTGCCAGACCATTTCAGAGGGCAGTTGAGAGCAATCCCATTGCTCTAGGTCTGGATTCATATGTAGGCCAGACCGTCTGCTTTGACAGATTTCCTTCTTTATACGATATTAAGCAGTCAGATGGGTATCCCTGACACCACCATTAAATTCTGGATGAACAGGCTAGTGAGAGTAACACTAGGCCATCGCCTGGCCCACTGATAGCTCCCTCATCCCTGAGTATTGATCCCTTTGCAGCATGAATCAAACCCCTTCATCTTGACCGTGGTTTGATCCTGATACCTTCCTGCACTCTGGTGCTATCACTCAGTATCTCTCCATGTGGTATCTGTCACTGTGAGGGTCTAATTGCTGCGGTGACTGCACCTTTTGCAGCTACTCCAGATCCTGAGCCAACAGAATTCTCCACTCCAGAGAGAAGGGCATCACAGGCCAGGGATGGAGACTGGGATATTCCAGATCTCTGTGGGACTCAGTGTCATTCTCCATGTGTTACCCTCACTACATCAGTCTGATTTACCATTCTGTCTATTTCTCTGCCTCATGTAGGTACTCAGGATATTCCTGACTCAGCAGAATTCCCAACTCCTGTCTCGTCTATCACCATATGAAGACGGTTGGTCAGCCAGAGCGACGGAGAGTGAGAGCCTTCAATAAATCCTGCAGCGAGATAGGATCACTCACAGTGAACAGAGCAGAGAACATTTAAGGGATGGAACTTTGGTTCAGATAACATGACATAGGTACTGTGTTGAAGGGTGAACACAGAGCATGATGGTCCCAGGCTCAATTCCCACCCTCTTGTGAGAGGATGACTTTCAGATCTACTGTACTGAGCCTTCCTGAAACAGCATCGGGAGTTCACATTTATTCATCCATGCCTGTGCTGTCATAGTGAGGATCAGGACAACAGAGGGGAAGCAGGCCTCGCTCAAGGATTTTGTATTGAAAACTGGGATCTTTCTGTTCTCTCCTCCCTCTCTCACACTGTCTCTTGTCATGTGATAGTGTCATACAGCAAGGAAACATACCTTTTGGCCCAACTCATCTACGCCAGCATTTTTAATGCTTGTAATTCCAGAAAATTTTCTATACTGTATCATCCACTCCTCCCATAATCCTGCTGTATATTTGAAACCTACTCCAATGTTGACATCTCTCCCTATTTGTAAATTGGTCCAGTCTCAACATGCCAAATCTCAATAATCTCATCGTGCACTCAGTACAATGATCCCTAATTCTGTAGTTTTGCACAATACTTACAGTCCACCCCATCTCTGTAAAATCCTCCAGGCTAGACCAAAATATCCACCTATGTACCTTCCTCAAGTCCCAAGAGAACATGATATGACTATAACCTTCTGCAGGCAGATCACATTCTTGCCACCTAGCCTATACCACCACACAACCTCAGTAACTATCTCCGATCCCTACCGACCTCCTTATCTATATAAACACCTCCAGACACTTTTCCAGCCGCAACAGCACTCCACATCTCTGTTTGCTCCTCCACTCCCGACATTTCTCTCAGCACCTCAAACATCCTCTCTTTGTGTAATTCTGCAATTTTGGGGCAGCACGTTGGCTCAGTGGTGAGCAATGATGCCTCACAGTGCCAGTGATCCAGGTTCGATTCCAGCGTTGGGTGACTGTCTGTGTGGAGTTTGCACATTCTCCCCATGTCTGCGTTGGTTTCGTCTGGATGCTCCGGTTTCCTCCCACAGTCCAAAGACATGCAGGTCAGGTGAATTGGCCATTCTAAATTGCCCGTAGTGTTAGTTGCATTAATCAGAGGGAGATGGGTCTGGGTGGGTTACTCTCCGGACGGTTGGTGTGGACTTGTTCGGCCGAAGTGCTTGTTTCCATGCTGTGGGGCCTCTAATCTAAACTCTCCCTCTGTGTTCCATATTACTGTCACTAAACATAATCGCTTTATCTATAAACAGACCCAAACCCTCCAAACATTCGATTCCCTGGGAACTCCCACAGCTCCAATATCCCTCCTTATCTGTGTAACTTCTTCCTCCTGAAAGCCGATGATAATGTGGAGATCTTACAATCATCCCTATCTGCGTAATCCTCTCAGGTCCCTGTAGCACTCCCTGCAGAAAACCCTCCAATGCCTGTGACTCTCCCAATCCAGTTCCGACAAGACTCACTATCTCTTTAACATCCTACTGTTGCTATCACCCATTCTGTCAATGTAAGTTCCTCTAGTCTGTCCATCCATTTTATCATCTCCATAATATTCTCCAGCTCTTACACCCCTATCTGTGTAAATGTTACACTCCCCTACAACCATCCCTAAAGCGGAAACCCCCTCCAATGTGTGCAATACTCCCTTTCTGTGTTAGTGTCTCCGGCTCTATTGCTGTTCCTATCTCTGTAAGCTCTGGCAGATTGTCCAGCTTTCCGGTCCACATAATTTCCAGAACCTCAGCATCCGACAACAACAAATGTCTTCATTAACTACAGCCTTCCATATCTCTGTTCGTCCTCAATTCTATACAGCACTCTTAATCTCTGTAAATAAACATTTCCCAAAAAAGAAATCTCCCTGTCTGTGAAAACTGCCCCCATCCGACACTGAGGAGCCTTACTATCCTTTATATCACTGTAGTCCCTTCAGATCTCCCTGTATCTTCCCTGACTCCATTGAATACAGCACATCTCATGTTCTAACACCTCTAGTACATATGTTACTCCTCATCTGTGATATTCTTCAGTTCCTGCAATTCTCGTTCTTTATCTCCACAGCTTCCAATCATCCTAATCAATATAAAGTTATTGATCCCCTGCTGCATGTTTAACACCTGTAGCAGCCTCCAACTCCTCAATGCATCCTGATGCTGTAACCTCTTCAAATACTACAGCTTACTGTCTTTGTCATATCTTCCAGTATCTGCAACTCTCTCGATTTCTGTAATCAACTCTGAACAGCACTCAACATCTCTGTGTAACTGATGGGAATGCTTCAAACCTACTTCACAGCGCTCACTAGTTCTCTGAACTCCTGCAGCCCTATAACCATCATCATCTCTGGTCCCTCCAATCGCGACAATTCTCTCTTGCTGTGTGAAACTGATCCAGCCCTTCAGCCCTCCCTATCTCACTCACTCCTGCAGCTCCAACTATTGTCCATGTCAATGTAGTCCCCAGTACAAACAGTCCTGCCATCTCTATAAAACTCCTGCAGCTCCAACTACCATCCCTACCCGTGTCCTCTCCAGTCCCTACAATTGTCCCCATTTCTGTAAGTCCTACAGCTCCAACTACCATCCATATCTGTGTTATCTCCCGTCAGTCCAAGCTTCTTTTCACTGTAATATCCTGCACTCCAACTACCTCTCAAATCTGTGTAATCTCCAGCCCCTCCAATCCTCCCTCTCTCTATAAACTCCTGTAGCTCCAACTACCCCCCCTATCTGTGTAATCTCTAGTCCGTCTAATCCTCCCTTTCTCTATAAAATCCTGCAGATCCAACTACCACCCAATCTATGTAATCTCAAGTCCCCACATCCCTCCCAGTTTCTGTATCTCCTTTAGCTCCAACTGCCGCCCTTATCTGTGTCATCTCTAGAACCTATATTCCTCCGATCAATGTAACTCCTTCTGGACTGATTTTCCTGTACCTCTCAGTGACATATTTCAGCCGACAACCTATCTGATCTCTAGCCACCAACAGTGATTTCGAACCACCGAACTCTGTAACTTCCTCCAGCCTCTACAACCCAGCTTTTTTCTTAAGGTTACCTCGTGCCTGCATTCCCCTTTATCTCCGGTTACAGATCCTCGGTCAGGGGAACCAACATATCAGAAACCAAACTTGCAAGAACAGAGGAATCTCGGTTATCAAAAATTTGCCTCATTTTCTAAATGCTAATGAGATCACATTCAACCTTCTCAATCTTTTCCCATCAATATCCCTCAATTCTGAGGATCGGTCTGTTAAATCTTATCAGGACTGCCTTCAATGCAAGAACATTTTCCCCCTAGATAGGGGACCAAACCTGTTCACAGTATTCTCAGTGTGGGTTTACTGGAGTCCTCTGTAGTTGTTCCAAACCTTCCCTTTTTTAAATTCTCCATTCCCTTTGGAGTCTATCCCAGCATTCCATTTGCCTTCTCTATGTCCTGCTGGCCTTGTATAACACCTTTATGAGATTATGCACAAGGATTCCCAAGTTACTCTGTGGTGTAGCTTTCTGCAGTCATTCTGAAACCAAGAGGTGACCGTAATGATCAGGAAAGTGCTTGAATGTAAGGTAAACGATAAGCCAGAAATGATAACTGCACACTTAGAAACCCATGGAATGAGGACCGTCCATAACACCATCATATATAGGGTGTAACTAGGCATTCGGTCCATCGAGTCTGTGACACCATCGATTCTGTCTGAATTGTCTCTGAACCTCATTCTCTCGCCTACTCCCTGTAACCCTTGATCTCCTTACTCACCAAGAACTATCTATCTCTGAGTTAAATGCACTGAATTACTCGCCTCCACATACCCCCGAGGCAGTAAGTTCCACAGATCTATCACCCTCTGGCTGAATAAATTCCTCCACATTTCCATTCTAAATGGTCATCCCTTCACTCTGAAGCTGGGCCCTTGGCCCCTAGTCTCGCCTGATCGTGGAAACATCTTGCCCACGTCCACACCATCCAGGCCCCTCAGTATTCTGTAAGTTTGAATGAGATTCTGCCACCGCCTCTGAAACTTCATCAAGTGCAGACCCAGAGACTTCACCTGCTTCATATGACACGAATTTCATCCCTGGGATCTTTCTTGGAAACCCATTTCTCGTACCCCTTTCACATCCTTTGTCCAGACTCTTAATGTATAACATGTAGAGTGTCATCCAATACTGACCCCTGCGGAGCTCCCCTCATCACCAGTTCCCATCGTGAAAAAGACCCTTTCTTCACACTCTCTGTCTTGTGCCAATCAGACAAATCCTCTATCCATGTTCAGCATGTTGTTCTGAAATGGAAATTTCATTTCACACACACTGCTGGATTTATTTTTCTGTCTGGCTGTACCAGCAGAGTTTTTCCATTCCCTCCCATCTGTAATTCCCTGGGGAAGCTGCCTTCCTGACCCACTGCAGTCTTTTGCGTGTAGGGACAGACACAGTGCTGGGAGGATGGAGCGTGTCTTGGAGGGCACCTTGAAAATGTTGGTGTTCTCGTGCACCCGGAGCTCCTGTTCTTCCAGGGCATAGTGGTTACGGGTTTGTGAAGGGCTGAAAGTGCCTTCCTGAGTGACCTCAGTGCTACTTGTAGATCTTTTACACATTCATTCCTGAACATGAGCATTGATGGCTGAGCCAGCATTTATTGTTTATTTGGAGTTGTCCCTGAGAAGGGTGGTAGTGAGCTGCCTTCCTGAGCAACTGCACCAGCCGTTGGAACTGTTGTTATGTGTGTCCTCTCCAGCAGGCGCTACAACACTCCTCATGTCTGTAACTGCACACAGACAATGCAGCTCTCCCTTTTGTATCTGACATCCTCCCCGACTTATAACTCTTATAGTTCCTCACAATATCTCACCTCCTCCATTCCCATCTGTGCTAGAGATCACTAAAATTTATTTAATCTTGCTTAAAATTCTAATCACGTAAATCACTCCCTTTTTAAATTTGTAGTCCCCTCAGCTTCTGTAACTCTCATATAATTGTAATCAATGACAGCACAGGTTTCCTTCCTTAAATCTCTATAATTACAATGGTTGCGTGTGCTAAATTGGTACTTTTCTTCCTCCTTATCCATCTCAGGACTTCCAGTTCCTACAATCCCACTATTTGGAATGTCCCATTCTCTGCACCTCCTCATGTCCTGAGGGTCCTAGAATACCATCAGAGCTCCAAAAGTTTATATTCCCCCAGTTACTGCAAGTCTTCGAACTCTGTAACATTCAACAGTCCCAGTACCATACAACACTTGCTGGCTCTCATTTGCATTTGTTAAAGTCTATGCATCTCTGTAAGCAGCTCAGAAAAAGCCCTTTAGACTCTACAAAATTGCATCATAAATAAGCCATTGTCTCTCTGTTTCCTTTGCTGTCTTCAGCGCTTGCAACTCTCGCTGTATCTTCCAGTAACCTGCTTTAGGCACTGCAGGTCTGCATACCTCCCCAGATAACCTGTTCCATCCCATACAGTTCTCTCAGTTACTGTAACATCCTCTGCTCTGTCTAATCCTCATCGTTTTCACTGTCTTCCAGGCACAACGGCGATCCTGTAAGAGAGCAGTGCGGAATGGAATGTTATAAATCTCAGCTGAGGCTTGAGGCCTATCATGACCTGCGAGTTACAAAGGGAGAGAATATGAGAGAGAGCAGCACAGACCGGGAGAATATACATCAGCAGCGAGGATCGAGGCCGACTGGGACTTGGAGTTGGAGAAGCAGCAGATCAGGAGGTTCGAAATCAGGACTGAGTCACAGTGAGAGTGAATATGTGAGCGAGCAACTTGGAGCAGGAGCTTGAGGCTGACACACACCTGGGAGAATATAAATCAGCACTGAGGATCTTGGCATAATCATGCGTGGGAGTCACAGAGACGGTGACGCTGTGAGGGAGCAGAGTGGAGTGGGAGCTGGAGGATTACACGTCCCTGGAGTCATGAGACGGTGACCCTGTGAGGGAGCAGAGGAGTGGAGCTGGAGGATTACACGTACTGGGAGTCTCAGAGACGGTGACCCTATGAGTGAGCAGAGTGGAGTAGAGCTGGAGGATTACATGTACCTGGGTGTCACAGAGACGGTGACCCTGTGAGTAAGCAGAGTGGAGGGTGCTGGAGGATTACACGTCCCTGGGAGTCACAGAGACGGTGACCCTGTGAGGGAGCAGAGTGGAGTGGGGCTGGAGGATTACACGTACCTGGGAGTACAGAGACGGTGACCGTGTGAGGGAGCAGAGTGCAGTGGGAGCTGGAGTACACGTACCTGGGAGTAACCGAGATGGTGACCCTTTAGCAGAGTGGAGTGAGACTGGGGATTTCACGTACCTGGGAGTCTCAGAGACGGTGACCCTGTGAGTGAGCGAGTGTAGGAGCTGGAGGATTACATGTACCTTGGTCACAGAGACGGTGACCCTGTGAGTGACCAGAGTGGAGAGGTGCTGGAGGATTACACGTCCCTGGGAGTCACAGAGACGGTGACCCTGTGAGGGAGCAGAGTGTGTGGGGCTGGAGGATTACACGTCCTGGGAGGTACAGAAACGGTGACCGTGTGAGGGAGCAGAGGAGTGGGAGCTGGAGGATTACACCCTGGGAGTGAGATGTTGACCCTTTGGGGAGCAGAGTGGAGTGAGAGCTGGAGGATTACACGTATCTGGGAGTCACAGAGACGGTGACCGTGTGAGGGAGCAGAGTGGAGTGGGAGCTGGAGGATTACACGTCCCTGGGAGTCACAGAGACTGACCTGTGAGCAGAGTGGAGTGGGAGCTGGAGGATTACACGTACTTGGGTGTCACGAGATAACGTTCTGCTGCTGGGACCGTTTGAAAGAAGTGCAAGAGCCATCACAGAAAAGGCTGTAAGTTCATTTGCTGATAATAAACCGTTATTAGTGACTATCAGTTAATTGCTGTTAGTCAGCAAATTTATTTTTTCAACTTCTAAAGTAAGGATTGAACTCAGAAATATGAGGTGGATGTGAATTTATTATACTGAGCCAGTAGAATAAATTAAGCTCAATAAGCCACAGTGGAATAAGGGACTTAACCATATTGCTATTTCCCGGATGTTAACTTCATTCTAAGTAATAAATTAGTTACTCGTGGCATGTTGCATTTTACGACAAGGCAAGACATGTTTGTCAGAAGGAAAATGGTTTCTGTTGCATTGGGAAGTCATGCCCCTGCTCATGTCCTAGATGAACACTGGGTCATAGAGATCAGACACTGACTAGAGACTTTGTGATGCTGAGAGTTAGAGGGATAGCGCACACACACAGAACAAATCATCCTGACACATGACTGCTTGGAATAAGCTCGGGAATCGGCGCCCAAGCAATTGAAGTGAAACAGCCCCGGAATCCAGGGATATCCCCGGTGTCTCCCTCCCAAATCAGTTTCCCAGTTCGGAAGCTGATGAAGGTACTGACTGCTCAGGGGAGGGCAGTCAGAGCCATGTCTGTGGCACCACAAGCAGCCTTACTGTACAGGAGGGGAGGGAGAAGAAAGGAGGAGCAACAATCACAGGGATGTCAGGAAATTGAAGAAGGTGTCGGCGTGTCTGTAATTCCAGGATAGTGGGGTTAAGAATGTCACTGTGTCTGCAGGACATTCATCTGGGGTTCAGTGAGCAGTCAAAGGTCATGTCCGTTTTGGTAGGAATGACCTGGGTAGGAAGGGTGAAGTGGTCTGGGAATCAGAATTTAGGGAGCAAGGTGGATGGTTAGCAAGCAGGAACTCCAATGTAGCAATCCCTGGGTTACTGCCAGTGCCGTGCGCAAGTGAGAACAGGACTCGGAGTTTTAGGTAGATGAAAGTGTGACTGGAATGATGAAGCAGGAAAGGCTTCAGATTCCTGGGACATTGGGACTGGTTCTGGGGAAGGCAGTAACTGTATAAGCTGGATGGGCTAACGTGACAGAGCTGGGACTGAATTTCTTACGGGTGTTTGGGAGGGATTGAAAATAACTTGGCGTGTGCTTAGGATCCAAAAAGGAATAGTAGAGGAGAGTACCAGGATTCTCAAAATAATGGGAGCTGCAGTTGGTACTAATTTACAACAACATGTTTAACAGTGTAAGATGGAGTAAGAAAGAAAGCCTTAATCTGAGGTATTCTGCATGGACATGAAGACTGGGTGTGGTAATCTGATGTGTTGATCACCCAGAGCTGGCTCAAGGAATGGCAGGACTTGGTGTTAAATATTGCTGGGTATGAAGGATTCCAAAATGACAGAAGGGAAGGGAAAGGTTGAAGGTAGAAGTATGGGTTTAGATTAGCGTTAGTTAAGGAGTCCAAGAGAAAGAGGATCCGTCCAAGGACAGAATGAATTTGGCTGGAGCTAAATACAGAACAAAAAGTATACAAGTAAACTGTGAGGTACAGTCTGTCGGTCAGAAACCATTGGAAAGGATGGAGAGAATAAATATGCAAAGGCATTTGAGAGCGATGACAATACTACAGACTACTAATATTGAGAAACTTAATATTTCCAGATATTGACTGGGTTACTGGTTGTGAAGAGTCATGAGGGGCGAGTGTTCCTGGATTACATGGAGAACCAGCTCACTTCAGGAGTATGTGTCCAGCCCAAGAGAGCATGTACTGTTGGACCTTGTCCTTGGGAAAGAGGTGGGATCCAGTGTCAGTAGGGGAACGTTTTGGGGTGCAGCGATCGTTTTATCGTAAAGTTCAGGAAAGTGGTAGAGAATGATATGCAATAATTGAGTGAGAATCATTAGTTGACTGAGAGCAACCTTCAATGGGGCAAGAATGAGGCTGGGAAGGTTTGACTGGAACTCTAATTTGGTCAGAAAAAGAGGTCAGTTTTAACTTTAATTGAAACTCAGAACCATATACAAACCATCCACAGCTACATGTGGTTTCCATTGTTTGCCTTTGATATTCGTTATTTCACTTTTCCTTCTCTGTTTTGAAAAGAAATCTGCTAAAGATTGTTTGATATGTCTTGCCAGCATAATTTCACACACACTGTTTGCTTCCTAATTTCGCTTTGGACCTCACCCCTCCACATTCCGCACTCCTCTCAGCTTTCTGGGGTATTGAGTTCCCACTGTCTTATGTAAGCTTTCCTGTTCTGTCTGTGTGTTCCTAGATTTCAAGAGAGCTCTGGATTTAGCAGTCTGACGCTATTTTACTCTGTGAGATCACATTTCCTGGGAACCACTTTAATCTCCCCTCAGAATACCTGCCACTGCTTTGTTTCTGATTTATCTTCTCGTTATTGTTTCCTGTTCACTTGAAGAAATCCCTTCTCAGTTTAATAAAGTTAGACCGAGTTACACGAAAACTCCAACACTTAGTCTTGCTTTGTCCATTACAATACTTAAGTTAAAATCAAATGAATTATGATCACTGTTGCCCTTTTCCTTCCTGGTGGCAGTGGTAATGAGTGTGGATGGTACTGTCTAAGGAGGGCGATGGTACTCACACCTGTTGCTGAGTGTCGGTGGGGGAGGGAGGATGTCATTGTGGATGGGGACCAATCAAGTGGGCTGCTTATTCTTTAATCGTGTCAACCTGTCTGAGTACTGTTGGAGCTGCACTCATCAGACAAGTGGAGATTGTTCCATCAAATCCTGACTTGAACCTTGGAGATTTTGGACAGACTTTGGCAAGACAGGAGAATAAGTTACTCGCTGCAGGCTTCCTAACTTCTGATCTGATGCTCTAACTATAGCAGCTGTACAGTCTTGGATAAACCTGAGAATGTTAGTGCCAATGGATTCAGCAATGGTACTACCTTTGAATGTTGAATAGCGATGGTGGGATGGTTTATGATGGTTATTGTCTGACATTTGTGTGGCTCGAATGTTATTTGCCACTTGTCAGCCCAGGCCTGGCTGTTGTCTAAGTCTTGCAGCATTCAGACTGATTTCGTGATCTGAGGAGTAAGGAATTATAAACTCATGAGCAAATATCATTACATCTGACCGTATGAAGGAGTGAGCTTGCAGTTAGCTGGTTTTCCAAAGAACCCGTTGCCTGAGTTCTTCTAGATTAAAGTGGGTTTCAAAGTTGCTCTCCAATAAAGCTTGGTGCAGTGAACCTTGTAAATGGTATACAACGCTACTATTGAGCATCAGTGATGGAGTGGATGAATGGTCATGGAAGTGATAGTAATTAAAAGGGTTGGTTATGTCCTGTGTTATTCCTGGGATGTTATTCATCACAGCCTTTGAGGAATCAGCAGGTCAGTTGCTCACTGCAGATTTCCTCGCATCTGACTTGCTCTTAAAGGCAGTATTATTTATGGGGCCAGTCCAGGGCACATTCTGGGC
Organism: Hemiscyllium ocellatum; assembly: GCF_020745735.1. NCBI lineage: Eukaryota > Metazoa > Chordata > Chondrichthyes > Orectolobiformes > Hemiscylliidae > Hemiscyllium > Hemiscyllium ocellatum. The sequence continues at coordinate 514,765 of NW_026869341.1, forward strand.
AATGATAGCACCCAGGATTCTAATAAACATCGTGTTGGGGACTCAGTGATGGGAATGTTATGGAAGGTCAAAATGGTTTGAATCTTTATTGTTACTTTTTGTCTAATATTTATGTGGCGTGATTATTAGTTGCCGTTTGTCATACTAAACCTGAATAATTTCCAGGTCTTGTTACATTTCAGCATGGCCTTTTTCAGGAATCGTATAATCAGTGAACATTGCCCCGTCTGACCTTATGATGGAGAGAGGGTCATTGCAGCAGCTGGAAATGGTTGAGCCTCGGACACTCTCTTTCCTGAGGAATTGCTGCAGAGCTCTCCTGGAGTTCCAGTTACTCACACTGACAACAGGCATTATTGTTGCTGAGAATATTTACTCACACTGACACCAGGCATTATTGTTGCTGGGGATAAGTACTCACACTGACAGCAGGCATTATGTTTGCTGGGGATAATTACTCACACTGACAACAGACATTATTGTTGGGGATAATTACTCACAGGGACAGAGGAATACTTGTTGTTGGGGATAATTACTCACACTGACCACAGACACTATTGTTGCTGGGGATAATTACTCACATTGACAACAGGCATGATTGTTGCTGGGGATAATTACTCACACTGACAGCAGACATTATTGTTGTTGGGGTTCATTACTCACACTAACAACAGGCATTATATTTGTGGGTGAATTACTCACACTGAAACAGGCATTATTGTTGCTGGTGATAATTACTTACACTGACAACAGATTTTATTGTTGCTGGTGATAATTACTCACACTGACAACCAGATTATTGTTGTGGGGGAATTACTCACATTGACAACAGGCATCATTGTTGCAGATGATAATTACTCACACCGACAACAGGCATTATTGTTGTGGGGGGAAATTACTCACACTGACAACAGGCATTATTGTTGCTGGGGATAATTCCAAACTGGAGAGTAATTCCCCCAGATTTTGAGTAAGTATAATTATACTCGGGCTCTTATTGTCACACCCTGTCACATGGTGCCTTGATGTGAACAGTAATTACACTCACTGCTCGTTTGGAATTCTCCTCTTTTAAACTGAGCGTGCAATGGGCTCGGATCTGAGTGAGCCTGTTGGGACATTAACTGAATGACACAGGTTATTGCTGATGCATCCCATTATTGCTGACACCTTCCTTCACATTTCCATGGTAGACCCTGCACCGATGGGTCAGCAACTGGCTGGAATACAAGGGCCCTGCGTTTTATGTACAGGACATACTTGGGCAGTTTATCATATTTTAGGTAGGTCTCAGTGTTCTTGCTGGAATGGATCAGATTGGTTATAGATGTGGCAATCACTGGTGTTAAATCACAGTTTTCAGTGTCTCCAGCCATGTGTTGACATTGTGTGGGGTGAATTGAGTTGTCTGAAGATTGAGATATGTGATGCTGGAGACTACTGAAGGAGGCTGAAAAGGATCATCTGGTCAGCCCTTCTGGCTGAAGATTGTTCCAGTTACAGCAGCTTTATTTTTTCCTTGATGTGCTACTGTTTTGCATAACTGGGGATTTCATTGTTAGAGAGCAGCCCTCTCCTCCAATGGTCTCATTCATTGTCCACTGTCGTTTATAACTAAATGTGGCAGGACCTTATAGATACATCTATACCATTGATTCTGGTATCACTGAGCTCTGTCCATAACTGGCTGCTTATGCTTCTTAGCATGCAAGTTGGCCTGCTTTGTAGTTGAAGGCAATCAGATTTTCTCTAGGTTGTCCACTCATCTCTAGGTTTGGCTGGTGCTGCTCCCAGCATGTCCTTCTGCACCCTTCACGGACCCAGGAAGGGATCCCTGGCTTGATGTTTACTATACAGTCGGAGGCATTTTTTAGCCGTTATGGTTACTATACAGTGGGAAGTATGTCGGGCCGTGATGGTTAGTATACAGTGGGAAGTATGCCAGGCTGTGAGGTTGCAGACTGCATGAGTTGTGCTGCTGCTGATGGCCCACTGCACCTCATGGACTCCTCGTTGTTAGTTGCTCGATCTTTTCAAATTCTGTCCCATTCAGCGCACAGATTGCTACATAAAATGGTGGAGGGTCTACAAAATTAAGATAGCCCCTCCTCCCTTTCAGGACTGTGGAGTGACCATTCTTACCAATATATGAAATGGAGAGGTGCATCTGCAGCAGGCAGATCGGTGACGATGTGGTCAATTATATGTTTCCCTTCTATTGATTCCCTCATAACTTGCCACAGAGCAGTCTATCCCCAACAGGATCCAGCATTAATGCTGAGCACTATATTGACTATATATACCAATATTGTATACATATTTCCTCCTCTGCCTGGCTGTTTCCTGTCAGTGGGACAGAGAGGATGGTGATGTTGCTGGAGACATAGACCTGTTCACAGAATCCTGCTCTACAGACAATATCTGAGTGTTGCTTGATTAGTCTGTTTGAAATATACGGCAGGTCACTTTTACATTTCGTGTCATAGAGAGTTACTGTCACTTTATGTCTTACATATTTGAAAATAAACCAAACATCATTGCTTTTCCGTTACAAATAATTGAAGTGAACAAAACTTAAATTACCAGCGTACACACCTAATTATTGTACAACTCAGTGACTGTAGTAACCATTTTCAGATCAGCAAATTTCCTGCACATGACATTTTTTTAAAAGAAAGCCTGAATTCAGAAAGAGCGTTATCACACCTCACCACTGCAATCTGCAAAATACCGACCATCAGCCAAATTTGTCCAGGGGGCTTCCAAACTTGAGCTGGACTGTTATTCACACTATCCCTTACAACAAAAACAGCCCGAACCAAGAAGGGAGTGCATGAGACAGCCTGTTCAAAGGTCTATCATAGGGCTTCATGCTGGTCCACATATATTTCAGCACTTGTATAAATGACCTGCCAACAACCATGTCGTGCAATTTTATCTCTGCTGATGACTTGGAATGTGTCACCAAAGCTCTATAATTCTGCACATTGAACCCAATCCCCCTGAAGATGTTATAAATGTGATGGACTCCTGCAGCACATGGCATCTTATATTGAACCCTCATAAACGATATTGAGTGTACGTCAGCTCCACAATGTCAGTATCCAAACAGTAACCAGACTGAGCATTTCAAAGTACCTCATTGTGATTCGTTCACACTTTTCATTATATTCTCACCGTAAAATTGAACAGAACAACTGGCTGGGTTTGGAAACAAATGGAAATTTCTATGTAAATGTTTTCGGCATTGCTTTAACCACTGACAGCAACATTTTATTACTGAAGGCCGTAAAGCCTTTGATTGCTCACTTCGTACAAACCCACCCATTTGTTTTGTTCAAATTTATAACTGGAATATCATCAAAACAATGCACAAATCACAATAAGGAACTTTCAAATCATGCGCCCAAGATCAAATGATTAAGCATAAGGACTTTAAAAATGTACAAGTATTTTTACATGTATGAGTATTTGTGCTAATATAAAAACACTAACATTTTGTGACAATAATTTAACTGTGTCCAAATGTTCTACAGTCGGTACGAGTACATATTTGCTGCTTTTATCTCGCAAGTCAGTAATTTGGTATGTGAATGTCAATGTCTGCGTGATGCTAGGTATGTAGGCCTTGACTCTGAAATACTGACGTATTGTTTCAAATAGCAAACCCCGACCCCAGCATCAGCTGTTCACAGCAAGCAAGGTACTGACTGGACCCAACCAACCTGCGCGCACAAACTCTCATCTCCCTGCCAATATTGGTCATGCTTGGACAATATGTTTAATTTTAGTTCATTCTGTTGCTGATTACGTCAGTATTCATTGCCCATTCTCTCGTTTCCCTTGAAAAGGTGTTGGTGAATTGCTTTCTTGAACTGTTGTCGTCTGTGTGTTTAGGGAGACATAATGAGGGAAGATCTCGAAACAATAACACAAAATAAACAGTAACGTATTGCTAAACTAGGAGTGGTTTGGACAGAACATGAGTGCGCTAGTATTCCCATTTATCTGCTACTCTTGTCCTTCTGATGTCCCTGATTTTGAAAGGTGTAGTGTTCGAATCCTGCGTGAATTTCTTCACATCTTGTGTACAGTACACATTGCTGCTACCGAGTGTTAATGGATTAGAGATGAAGCTGCACTCATCTAGATAAATGGGACAGTAAACAAAACGGTTAGGTGTGAAATAACTCTCACACTGCACTGACACATCGTCACTCGAGGACAGAAATAGTATGGGTTTACACACAGAATAAATGTACACCTATGTTAGCCCTTTCGTATTCCTCAGCCGTATTCAGCATTGTGTTGGATATGCTTTAAGCCACCCTTGACATTGCCTCCATCAAACAATGAAGGATAGATACAGCATGGGGTTAGAAACAGGGTAATGTTCCCACTAAACCGACATGTTTCATATTTCCAGGCCACGTCCAGCATGGAGTTAGATATTAATTAATCAGACTCCATATCGACCCCACACCAACAGTCCCAGGACAGGTACAGCACAGGACAAGATAAAAAGTAAAACACCACATAAACTGATGTACATCAGGAGCCACCAGAACAGCGTAATCACAACATCTAATACAGATTGATATTCACACTGTGCTAACCCAATCGAACACTGTAGGTTAGTTATAGACAGGAGTTAGCTAAATATTAAAGATCACCCTGCAGTATCCCCATCAGACACTCGCAGGAAATGGGCAACATGGGTGGCACAGTGGCTCAGTGGTTACCACTGCTGCCTCACAGCACCAGGGAACTGGGTTCGATTCCAGCTACAGGCGACTGTCTGTGTGGACTTTGCACATTCTCCTCATGTTTGCGTGGGTTTCTTCACATAATCCAAAGATGTGCAGGTTAGGAAAATTGGCCATGCTAAATTTCCTATAGTTCTCAAGGATTTGTGGGTTAGTCGGATGAAATGTATAGGAATGAGTTTGGGTGGGATAGGCTTTGGAGAGTTGGTGTGGACTTATTGGGCCGAGGGCCTTTTTCCACTCTGCACTACCACTATCACACAGATTCAGGACAGGTAAAGGAAAGGTTTTGACACAAGTTAAAGCTCCATCTACACTGTTCTCTGTCAAACACTGTCAGGTCAGTGTAATAATGCTGCCACTTTCAGAAGGTTATTTTGTCCTTGGGTTTTTTTTTGTAAATGAGAAGTTGTAACGGCAGAGGTGTCAAAATGTCTCAGAAAGAGCCCACTTGAACAATGGTGAGGAGTGGCCAGTTCCCCCAGTTCAGGCTTTTGTTCTGATTTGGTTTATTTGGAACAGAGAAGCTGCCGATAGCAGGCACAGAAGCTGCTGCAGCTGAAACAGATTCCATACTTCAGTAGATGATCCCTGACTGAATTTTATCTCAGAAATCTCTCCTGCCTGCAAGATTCTGTGTTTACATTTACCTTTCACCAAATTGTGTGTTTATGGGATGTTACGGGAATTGGAACGGTTCATTGGTTAAGTTGCGTTACTGAGGTGCTTGAGTTTTCAAATAATGAAGTTATTCTAAATTCTGTTTTCTTCGTGTTTCAGCTGTAGTATTTCGATAACATTGTGTTTTGCTTAAAGCTGAGTGGTTTGACCAGCTGCATCACTCCTGGAATATCCACTCCACATCGTGGAGACCACGCTTGGAATATTGTGTCCTGTTCTGGTCGCCCTACTATAGAAAAGCTACAGATGCTTTGGAGAGGATGCAAAGAAGGTTTACCAGGATGCTGCCTGGACTGGAGGGTTTGCCTTATGAAGAAAAGTTGAATAAGCTCGGACTTTCTCTCTGGAGAGAAGGGGAAGAGAGGAGATCTGAATCGAGGTATACCAGGTAATGAGAGGCATGGATAGAGTCAATAGCCTGAGACATTTCCCCAGAGCAGGATTGACTGGCATGAGGGGTCATTGTTTTAAGATATTAGGAGAAGAGTATCGAGGGGTCATCAGTGGTAGGTTCTTTACACAGAGAGTTCTGAATGCATGGAATGTGTTGTCAGCAGTGACGGTGGAAGCAGGACCATTAGGGAATTGAGGGGTGCATAGTTCATTTTTTTTAAATTTTACATTAGGATTAATCTTCTGCATAACATTGTGGGACCAAGAGCCTGCTTGGTGCTGTACTTTTCTATATTCTATGTTGTATGTTCTATTTTATAGAAGACTTGCCCCTTTTTAAAAACAGTCTATCCTTCCATTCTTCCTACCAAAGATGCTGCCTCACAAGTTCCGACATTTTATTCTACCTGCCATTTTTTACCCATTCTCCTCATCTGTCCAAGTACTTTCGCAGCTACATGCCTATTTGACATTTGCAAACTTAGCAACAATCCATCAGTTCCTTTGTCCAGAATGTTAATGTATAACGTGAATAGTTGTGGTCTCAACTCTGATTCCTGCAGAACTCACCTAATCACCGACTACCTTCCATGAAAAAGACCTCTTCATCCTTACTCCCTGCCTACTGCCAGTCAGCTAATCCTTTACCCACGCTGAAAACTTGTCCCTGACAACTTGAGTTTTTTCCTATTCTTCAGCCTGCTGTGAAACACCTAGTCAAAGGATAAGTTAGTATTCGTATATTTGAAAAATAGCCAAATTGATGCTGAAAGTTTGGATGACATGCCCTTACATTGCACAAGGAAGAAGCTGATACACAAGAGAACAAACTATGTTAAGAACATAATGAAGATGAGACATGATGTACAGATTCAGTAAGTGAGCAAAAGTTGTAAAACAATGTGAGCGCATTCACAGCAAAAATCAAAAAGCTAACATATTTTAAATAGAGAATCAAAAAACAAGTCACGGGACGATCTGTTTGTTGCTGTCTATGAAAAACAGAAGATTGACTCCCGGGCATAGCAAATGACTAGGTTTCTTCACTCGACTGATTTTTGGTATGAAGGTTTTGGCTTAGCATAAACTGCTTAACATGTTAGGCCTGCATTCCTGGTTGTTTAGGTCCACAGATCCCTGGAAATACATGGTCAATTGTTGCCTTCTTCCATCATTCCATTGACTCTGGAGCAGTTCCTGCAGATTGGATGGTGGGAAATGTAATTTTACTGTTTAACATGACAGAGAGAGGAAAGTAAATCAGTGATGGACAGAACAGTCAGCCTAACGTCAGTGCAGGAAACTGTTAAGTTTTACTATCAAAGTTATATTAGCACGTGGAAAATATTTTGGGAAATTGATAATATTTTACAGCAGTAATCAGAGATGAAATAACTGAAGATTCATCCAATGAAGTTTACCGGGTGGAGCTAAGAAATAAGAAGGGGATGGTAACGTTAATGAGGTTGTACTATTGGCCCTAAATAGTCAATGGGAATTAGTGGAACAACTGTGCAGGGAGACTGGGCAGATTTGCAGGAACAATAGAGGAGCAATCATAGGAGATTGAAATGTTTCTAACATAGAATGGGACTGACAGAGCGTTGAGGATTAGATGGAGTGGAATTTGCTAATGCATTCAGGAATGTTTCCTCAAGCATTTAATAAGGGGTCCTGCACACAAAGGGGAAAACATGAACTATGTTTGTGAAATAGGGCAGGATAGGTGACTGAGGTGACAGTGGGGAGCACTTTTGAACCAGTGAACATGGTTGTGTTAATTTCACAACAGTTTAGGAGAGTGATAATACTGGTCCATAGGTTCACTTATAAAGTGGGCTAAGACAAATTTTAATGGAACTAGGCGCGATCTTGCGGGGTTGATGGGAGTAGTTTGTTTACAGGTAAACTGATCTCCGACAAGTGGGAGGTCTTTTATAAGTGTGATAGTTAGCATTCAAGGTCTATATGTTCCTGTGAGGATAAACGGCAACGTTGGCAGGAAAAAGGAACCCAGGATGACAAGCGATATTGAGACCTTGACCACAAAAAGGAGGGATGCATCATTCAGGTATAGGCAGCTGGGAATAAAGGAAACCCTGAAGGTATACAAAGGATACAGGAGTTTACTGAAAAAAGAAATCAGGAGGGCGAATGGGGGAACAAGATAGTCTTGGCTGAGAAGGTTAGGGTGAATCCAAAGAGATTCTTTAAGTATATTAAAGAAAAAAAGAATAACTAGAGTGAGAATTGGGTTACCTTAAGGACCAAGGAGGAAATGTGTGTGCAGAACCAGGGTAAGGTTGTCAGTGAATATTTCTCCTTTGTGTTTACTGGGGAGAAACATTTGAATACCTTGGAACTTGGGGAAGGTATTTGAGAAAACTTGGGGACATTCTATATTAGCTGAAAATGTGTTGCTGGAAAAGTGCAGCAGGTCAGGCAGTATCCAAGGAGCAGGAGAATCGATGTTTCGGGCATGAGCCCTTCTTCAAGAATCTGCCCGAAACGTCGATTCTCCTGCTCCTTGGATGCTGCCTGACCTGCTGCGCTTTTCCAGCTACACATTTTCAGCTCTGATCTCCAGCATCTGCAGTCCTCACTTTCTCCTAGACATTCTATATTACATTAGAATAGATGTGGGATGTATTAGAGTGCATGAATTTGGATACATGTCTTAGTCCTGACGAGATATATCCAAGAACACTGCAAGGGGCTCGAATAGAAATTGCAGAACTTTGGCTAGATATATTTGCAACACTGTTAGCTACAGGTGAGATCCCGAAAGACTGGAGAGTAGCGAACGTTGTGACAATATTCAAGAAAGACAACAGAGAAAAGCCTGGGAACTACAGACCAATAAGCTTGAAGTTTGTGGTGGGTTAGTTTTCTGAGAAGATTCTGAGAGATAAGGCATAAATGCATTTGGAGAGACAGGGTTTGTTTCAGAGTAATCAGCATGGCTTTGTACGTAGGAGATCAGCCTTACAAATTTGTTAGAGTTCTTTGATGAAGTAACCAAGCATGTTGATGAGGGCAGAGTGGTAGACGTAGTCTGGATAGATTTCAGAAAGGCCTTTGATACGTTTGGCCTTGATAGGCTCCTCTGGAAGGTTAGATCGCATGGAATCCAGGGCAATATGGCAAATTGGATACCCAATTAGCTTGATGGTGATGAGCAGATGGTAACAGTGGAAGGATGCATTTATACTGGAGGACTGTGACTAGTGGAGTGCCTCAGAGGTCGGTGCTGGGCCCATTGCTGTTTGTTACCTATATCAATGATTTGGATGAGAGTGCACAACACATGGTTGGTAAGTTTGCAGATGACATTAAAATAGTTGGTAACATGCACAGTGAGGAAGGTTATGAGAAATTGCAGTAGGAACTTGATCAGCTGGAGAAGTGGGCCAAGAAACGGCAAGTGGAGTTTAATCCAGATAAGTGTGAGTTCTTGCATATTGGAAAGTCAAATCAAGATAGGAATTTCATGGTGAATGATAGGACGTTAAGGACTGTAGTGGGGGTTCAGGTGCACTCTTCTCTGAAAGTGGAGTAACAATTAGACAGGGTAGTGAAGAAGGCTTTTGACACACTGGCCTTCATGATTCAGGGCATTAAGTACAGAAGTTGGGAAATTATGTTGCAGATGTGTAGTACGTTAATTAGACTGCACTTTGAGTATTGTATTCAGTTTTGGTCACCTAACTATAGGTAGGATGTTATTAAACTGGAAAGCGTGCAGAAGAAATTTACAAGAATGTTGCCAATGTTCCAACGGTCTGAGCTACAGGGAAAGATTGGACAAGCGAATACTTTTCTCTTTACTGCCGAGGAGACTAAGAGGGGATCTTATAGAAGTTTTTTTACGTTCAAAAGAGGCATGGATAGAGTGAATGCACTCAGTCTTTTCCCACTCTCGGGGAAACGAGGACTCGAGGGCATCAGTTTAATGTTCGAGGGGAAAGAATAAGAGGGAACCTGCAGGGCAACTCTTTACTCATACGAAGGTACGATTTTGGATTGAGTTGCCAGTGGTCGTGGTTGGGGCAGGGATATTAACAGCTATTGAAAGGTATTTGAATTAATACTTGAATAAGAAAGGTTGAGGAGGATATGGTCCATGTGCAGGGAAATGGGGTTAGCGTAGATGGATGGTTTGGTCGGCTGAGACCAGTTTGCACAAAAGGGTCTGTCTTTGTGCTGATGGGATTCTATAATCATTTGAATCTATGACTGTAGAGATTACGTGCAAACGGGATGTTTTTAATGTTTGGGGAGTCTAAAACATGTTTTAATGTTGGGTCAGATGGGAAAAGTATTTATGAGTGAGATGAGAAAAGCCAAAACACTGTACACATTAGAGCATGAAGCAGTTTGTTTTTAAATAGATCTTCATGGTAATCAATTAAAAAGGAAAGAACGTGGGAATATGCTTTTGGTATTGATAATATAATCGTATTGGATAGGGGAGCAATTTTAAAATGATTAATGCTGGATTTTTCCACCCAGTCTTGATAATTCCGTGTTTGAATTCAGAGGGATCCCTGTTTCACTTTTTTTTTTAGATTTGACTTACAGTGTGGAAACAGGCCCTTCGGCCCAACAAGTCCACACCGAGCGCAACCCACCCATACCCCTACATTTACCCCTTACCTAACACTACGGGCAATTTAGCATGACCAATTCACCTGACCCGCACATCTTTGGACTGTGGGAGGAAACCGGAGCACCCGGAGGAAACCCACACAGAACGTGCAAACTCCACACAGTCAGTCCTGAGTCGGGAATTGAACCCGGGTCTACAGGCGCTGTGAGGCAGCAGTGTTAACACTGTGCCACAGTGCCGCCCGCAAATTTCTTGTCACATATCTCCACCAATCAATTCAACTTAAAATATGACTGCGGAGGTAACATTAAAAATAAATACAGGTCTCAGGCTTTATCTAGTTCAGTGTTAACAAGTTTGCCAAGTTTACATATTAAGTAAAAACATTGTCGTTATTTTCAAGCTAAAACTCCCCAAACAAAGCTACAATGAGGAAATGTAAAGCTCTTCAAAGTGTTATCTTTGAAACACTTTGGAGGAATAAGTGAGAACTGCAGATGCTGCAGATCAGAGTCAAAAAGTGTGGCGCTGGAAAAACACAGCAGGTCAGGCAGCATCCCAGGATCAGGAGGATCAACGCTTCAGGCATAAGCTCCTCATCATGAATGCCTGATGAAGGGCTTCTGACCGAAATTTCGACTCTGCTGCTCCACGAATACTGCCTGACTTGCTGTGCTCTTCCAGTGCCACACTTTTTTTTTACTTTGAAACACTTCAAGCAAATGATAGTTAAACTCATGACCAAGACGAAATAACAGATAATACTAGGTAGTGTTGGGATGCGGTTCTGCTCACACAGGCTGCTGGTGCTGGACTCCAGTCCTTGACCAGTTGTATTTGGCTGAATGACCTTTGCGTCAGCTGCCGGTTTTTTTTTTACAACGCATACCCCTCAGAAATTCACCACAAGTGGGAAAGATGACGTTGGGTTTCTCAGCTTCTCCATGCTGATATATAGAGAGACAGAGGGTTGTGAGGTCATGCTTCACAGGCAGCATAAATTCTCTCCTTCTCTGAATTCCAACATGCAATAGTTTTACCCCAACCCCAGACTGAATGTCATGAACTCTCTCTGAATGTTTCCAGACTGAAATATCTGTCATCTTTAGCAGTGCTACTTATTATTATGTCGGTCAAGAGATTTTATTTTTATGTTTCATATTTTTATAATATGTTAAAATGAAAAGATGTTATTCAATGACTATTTCCCCAACATTGAGTTTCCTTCACAAGCAGAAGTATCCATTGGAAAAACACACAAAACACACTGCTAAAGGTCTTATATGATGCAATAAAATCACCGCTCATTCTCAGATCTCACCAACTAAACTTTGATATCATAAACTCTTCATTCCAGGAATGAGTGAAGGTCGATATCCCTGGGAATTACTACAGTTACGGAGATCAAACTACAATGCACGAAGAAAACGACTGTTTGAAAGGTCAAAGCTTTTGCAGAAACAAAGCATCGTTTCATTACCTTCTGGCACTTCCTCTATCTGCATGATAACGTCTTTTGAGATTCATGAACGAGGACAGACAAATCTCTCTGGATCACCAAGTTCTGGGATGTTTCTCCATTTCAATCTTTTCCTGTTGTTTTATCCTTTGTGCCATAATATGCTAGTTCCCATAACATATGCAGTGCTACTGTTTCTGACGAATGCTTGTTCACTCACTTCCCCTGCCTATGTCCCACTGGAGAGTGTCATACTCCACTTGACAACTTATTGAATGACCATCTTGATGCATGAGTTAATTGAACACCTATAAATTCACTACCATCATCCAAATCATTCAGATACACTGATATCTTTGGCTCTCCAACAATTAAAGCTTTTCAAACCTTACATTTACACATTTATCCCGACTTTTTACTACCTTAGTATTGAAGCTTTAAAGGGCTCATTCTGTGCTCAATTACGTAATCCTGACTCTGCTTTGCATTTTAGAGAAGATGAATCTTCTATTCGAGGGTAACAATTCTGGGTGGTTCAATCGTCTTCCTCGGGCACCATAACAGCCTCGAAGGACTGGCTAAGAAAGCTACACACGTTAACAGCAGCAATTGACTATTGTGTCCCTCGAACCTGCTGTACTATTGAGAGATCATTGCTGATCTGATTGTGGTTGAACATCCCACTGTTCTAAATAACATTGGCTCCTTTGTCCATCCTGTGAAGCTCAAACTCAAATACGTTCCATAAGCCAGGCAGTCCTGCTTCCTGGAATGAGAATTTTACAGTCAGCACTGTCCTCAGGAGAAAAGAATATCCTTTTGTCAATCTGAAAAAGGAGAGTCATTATTTAGTAATTGTTTTCCTTCACACAAATGTAAGAGCTATGTGATACAAGTGCAAATATAGGAACATATGCAGGTCATTCAGTTGATCAACCCTATTCCACACAACCTTTAATTCAGTATTCAAACAGGAATCAAAAGTCTCTATTGCTTCCTGGAAAGATCTGTTTAAAGTAGAAATTACATTTGTGATGATGCTTTACTTTAACAAGGTGAGTTTGTCCTTTTTTTAAGGAGAGTTTCTAAAGACAGAGGTGCTGAGCGGTCTAAGAAGAGCTTAATTTAATCTCTTGAGCTTAGTTTAACAATGGCTGTAGAATGGCCAGTTCTCCCAGTTCAGTTTTTCTCCCGTTTGCTCTCCCTCGGGCAGTCACAAGATACTGGAGACCAGGAAGGTTGTAAGCTTTAGCAAATGATTCCTGATTGTCTTTCTTTGGATTTGCATTTGTCTGTGAGAAAAGGAGAGGTAATTACAGCAATAGCTCGGCACTAAATTTGGTGCAAATGCCAATGGAGTCTTTGGAAATTGCTAGAATACAATGGCAGGTGATTAAAGTTCAGAAATTGATACTTACTAAAGTCGCTGTAAGAGGATGGAGGTGAAAGTAGGAGGTTAGCTTAATGAGGAGCGGATGAACAACCTCATCGTTGCCAAAGTCCTGTTGAGGATCTCTTCAAATATACATAAGCATTGCTAAATTTGATGATAAGAATGTAGAAACGTTTTCAACTTAATTGAGTAAGTGACTAAACAATTAAGTGGCCAGTGACCATATTGGTTTTGTTGATCAAAGTAAAGCTGGAAGGTAGAGTTCGTGAGGTACTCACATCACTGTCAGAGGAGATATCTGAGGCATAAGAGGTGATGAAATCCATCTTAAATGCATAAGAGCTTGTGCCAGCATCCTACAGATAGCAATACAGAAGTCGAAGGAGGGACTGTAGTCAAATGCACATTGAGTTTGGAAGAATCAAAGTAAGGAATTGTGATTGGTGAATAAGGGAATTAAAAAAAACATGTGACACTCTTAGAGGGACAATTATTTCGAAGGAGTTCAAAATTCCTGAGATAATGAGAACTCAAGTGGAAGATCAGAGAGTTAAATTAGCAAGATGAGTACTGAAATGTCTGATGATTATGACTTGGTTCGTAAACCAAAATTGAGCTTCCAAAGTCAATATCAATCCATGGAGGGTGGAATTTGGGGAATAGAGAAAGCCTCTCTCAGCGAGGAAAAGATCGATAACGGTGAAGATAATAAAGATAACTTACCACAGGGTAAAATGGAAACCAATGAAGTGGAAAGAAAAGTTAAAAGCTCCGGTGTTTTCACTGCAATAAAGTAGGCCATATGAAGTCACAGTGTTGGTGTTGCTGGGAGAACATAAATGACCAGCAGGTGGTCATTTAGAGGCTATGAAACTCAAGCTAAAAAAGGACAAAAAACATTTTTACTGGCTTGGACTGCGTAACAATGTAATTGAATTTTATCAGATATATCATTCATGTCAAGTAATTGGAAAACCACAGGCAGTAATAAAGTCCGCACCACTCCTGCATTTGGGAAACCTTTAAAAATACTCTTAATTGATTGTGTAGGACCCCTGCCTCAATCAATATGTCGGAATCAGTATTTGTTAAGAATCATAGATGTGTCTACGAGAGTTGCAGAGGCCATTTCTTTAAGCAATAATACAGGTTAAAGTATTGTAGGAGAGCTGCTCAAATTTTTGACTAGATAGGGACTACCTACAGAGTTAACACCAGATCAAGCGTCAAAATTTATATCAAAGTTATTCAGGAAACGTATGAATAGTTCAGGAATAAAACAAATCAAATAAACTGCCGATCATCCAGAATCGCAGGGAGCACGAGAAAGTTGGAATCAGACATTAACGACCATGTTAAGGGTGTTTTATGAAGAGAATCCAGATGACAGCGATGAAGGAATTCTGTTTGTCCTTTTTGTCATTAGAACTGCAATAAATAGATCGATCAAATTCAGTCCATTTGGATGAGGTTTTTGGGCACGAGGTGAGAGAGTCACTAAAACTGGTGAAGGAGAAATTGCTGAGACAAAATTTAGAGACCACATCTCTGGAGTATGTGTCAATTTTTTGGGAATTGGTAAATAGAGTGTGGGAATTTACAACACTGATGTTTAAAAATATCAGATTATGAGATGAAACAGGAAGCAGAAAAAAATCAAAAACTCACAATTGTACTGTCAGAGATAAGGTGTTAATATTGCTTCCAATGAACCTTAAAAGCAACGGTTCATTGACTTTATCGAGTCGAAGGGAGATTGAGTGAGGTGAACTATTTGACAAGGTCTTCAGGTAGAATGTAGTCTCACTGAGTGCGTCTTGTTAATATGCTCAAAATATATTTTGGCAGGAAAGTAAAAAAGGAGACTAAGTTACTGTGTACAGCACATAATGAAGAACAAGATTCAGAGGATTCTCAAGTGGACATGCCTCAGATTAGACTGTTCAATGAGGATATTGTCAAAATTGTATTAAATTATTGCATTACCTTCCAGTAGAAAATCAACAGGACCAGAAACAGTTAGTAGTATCGCATGGGGAAATATATTTGAATAAACGGGGAAGTAATAATCGAATTATGCATGATGTAGGAAAATGATGAAGTGCTGTTCCACTTAAGCAACGTCCTTGTACACTAAATAGTCTGATGATAAAACAACACAACATAAGGTGGAAGTCCAACAGGTGCCTCTGGAGGCACTAGCCTTTGGAGCACTGCTCCTTCAACAGGTGGTTAGAGGGCCACATAACGGCCCTCTGACGTTGGCTCACTTGTTAACAAATGAGATTGAACGCATGCTCCAGGACAGCATAATCAAATTGATTTGTAGTGACTGGAGCTCACGCGTGATAATGGTTTCAAAACCAGATGGTACACAATGTTTATGTCAGTAAGATACAAAATCTGATTCACACCTGATTCCACATTTGGAAGACTGTATTGGGAATTGGGGGACACATATATTTGCTCTCATGTACCTTACCTAAAAGAGCAGAAACAATTTTGGATTTTGAAACACCGAATAGACTATATAATTTAGAGTTATGTTATTTGTTATGAAAAATACACCAGCCACATTTCAAAGTAGGAACCAATAAAGTCATTTCAATATTACCCAGTTGTTTGTTATGCATGGATAACCTGGTGATTTTTAGGCATACATAGTGAGAACATTTAGAGTGATTGAGTCAGAGAGATGTGATGCACAGAAACAGACCGTTCAGTCCAACTCATCCATGCCAATCAGTTATCCTAAACTAATCTCGTCCCATTTGCGAGCAACGGTCAAATATCCATTTAATACTTTGTCTATTTATCCTGTTATCAAAGTGCAAGTGTACTGTACCTTTAGGAAATTTGAAGAGCCATTAAGGACTTCCTAACACAGTACAAATTGTTCTGAACGAGGTAAAAATGTCGTACTAGGTCAAAACCAATTGTACAGCTGTTTTGCTGTGGAAAAATAATTCAAATTTGCCCAAGCAGTTTGAATTATGCCCCAATATGCTAGAATCCAATAAAATTTGAAGTTAGTATTTTAATAAAATGAAAACTAATGGAACGATCTGATGTTTTATAAGTAACATGTAAAATTACCCTAAACTCCTACATGCGATAAGAAGAACCTATCAGTCTACTAAAGATCATCTTTTTTCCTTCACAATTTACGGATGGAAAAAATAGGACTGTCTTTTGCTCTAAAAACGTTCTTCGAACTAACATAGTACTTGTGTTTTACATTTTTAAAATTTAATGAACAGAATGATTTCAATAAATCATGCAATCAAGAAAAAAAACTCACTACTTCTACCTACTACCGTAAACATAAAGTAAGGTTACATGTTGAAACTATAACTTATTGTTTCTGTGCTGTGAGTCTCCCAAACAGTTTCCTCCATGGTCAGCTGTGAATTTCACTGTTTGTTAATTTTTCCTAGATGCACTCCGATGTCCAGAGGTCTATGAACTCAAGCAGAAAAGGCTGTAGCTGTGCAGATTCATTTCTTTGTCAGTCGCAGTTTTGCAGAATTAAGCAAGTTGTTCGAACGACTTCAGGAGAGAGGCTGGGTGATAAACCTGGCTAAGAGTGAATTCGTCAAAGCAAAGTCATTTACGTGGGTCATGTTATCGGTCCTCACGGAATGTGAAACACTGATTATTGCGGTGATTCCCATACCCTGTAAAAAAGGGGATTGCCTGGATTGAGGGGGTTATTTTGGAAATTCATTCCAAAATTTAAAAGTGTGGCTGCTCCGCTCACTGAATTATTGAAGTAATGCAGGAAAATTCATTGAACAACACCCTGTCAGAAAGCACTTGACAGCCTGCAAGCTGTGTTACTCACTGCTGCTGTATTAGCCACACCTAATTATGCAAAGTATTTCAAGATGACTATAGGTGCGAGTGATGTGGGTGTAAATGCTGTACTCTTACAAGACGAAAACTAGAAGATAGAAAGAACTATTAGATGCTTCTCCAGGAAATTGAAAATTCATCAAAGAAATGTACAGCAATTGAGAAGGAGACTTTGAACTTGGTATCGCCATTTAAGTATTGGTGTGGCCAATAATGTTCCTTATTCGAGTGTGTGGTGCTGGAAAAACACAGCAGATCAGACAACATTCGAGCAGCAGGGTAATCAAAATTTTGATCATAAGCCCTTTATCAAGAATGAGGCTTGTAGGTTAATTGGCTGGGAGATAAATGGGGGGTGGGGGTGGAGTGGGGCTGGGGGTAATGTAGCTGAGAGTGCGTTAGGTAGATGAAGTGGAGGTGAAGGGGGTAGGTAGGAGAGAAGGATCAGCGGAGAGGTGGGAAGGCAGATAGACATCTGGGACAGGTCAAGTGGTTTGGTGCCAAGCTGGCGATTGGATCTGGGATAAGATGGGGGGAGCGGAACTAAGGAAAAAGGAGGCAACTGCATTAATGCCGTGTGGTGGAGGGTCCCAAGGTGAGGCGTTCTTCCTCCGGGCGTCGCTTGAATAGAGATTGGCGTTGGAAGAGACCCAGGACCCAGGACCTGCATGACCTCGGAACAGTGAGAAGGGGAGTTAAAGTGTTTGGCCATGGGGCGGAGGGGCTGATTCGTGCATTCATCACGGATATATTCTCTGAGCCATAACCCAACGTTCCAACTCGGCACCGCCCTCATGGCAGGAGCGAGCAGACCGAAATAACCTGTATTAGTGAATGTGTGCATGATTATTGTCAATATGATGTATATATGCTTTAGTGTATTAACAAATTAAGACTAAAGAGTATCAAATGAACTCAACTTTATACTTTGGTGTTTCTTCTTTTAAGAAAGGAGGGTGACGCTGCTGTCATTTTAATGAGGTGATTTGTCGTTTTTTTAAAGAAAGGTCTTAAATACAGAGATTTCGAGGGAAGAACCTAGTTAAGCAGTGGCACGTGAGTGGTCAGTTCGCCTAGTTCAGGTGTATTCTCATTTTGGTTTAGCTCTGTCAGTCACAAGTTGCTGGAGACCAGGAAGCTTGCAAACTTCAGAAAATGATTCCTAACTGACTTTGTCTCTGAAATCTCTCTGGATGATGTTCTCTCCTGCCTCGAAGAATCTGTGTTTGAATTTGCCTCTTTGCAAAGGAATGTGTTTATGGGATGTGACATGATTGGAGCAATGCAGCAGTAATGTTGCTGTATCACGTCAGTTAACTTTATCAATGGTAACGTCGTTCTAAATTCTTTTTTGTTGTTTCTGCTTGCATGAAACCAAGTGACTTGACCAGCTACATCCCTTCTGGATTATCAACCTCACATCTGACTTTAAACTAAGAAAACGTTAGTGTCCAGACTGCATTCTTGAAATATAACACCTTTGAGATAATAAATACCTGCTTATTTTCACCTAAAATTTGTGGGGCCCAGACTATAAACTGTGCAGCCTACTTCTGACATCCGGGAATGGGGAAGCATGATCTTAGCAGCTACCTGTCAAATAAAGTCTGTAACATTTCCATCTGAATAAGATCACTGCTCCTTCACATAAACTCCCGTGTGTATAGGCCCAACGCTCACCATTCCCACTGATGATGAACACATTATCCCACAAATCAAACAAGTAAACTGGCTCTGAAAATGCTTCAAATGCAGTTATAATCATTCTCATCAAATTGTACTGTTGATGCTCACTGTTTCAAATCTTCTTTGTTTTGTGTATATTGTCAGAACTCGCTCCTCATTCCTCAAGAATCCATCACTCGACTCTGCATTGAGTTTATTTGACATGATTCCAAAAATGCACTGGTCAAACACGGATGACTGGGGAACATTATATAAACAGCATTCCCACTATTTTGTTTTTTTTTTCTTTTGATCAATGGCATATGCAGACTCTCACTCACCTTTAATCAATAGGATTATAATTCCTAAACAAATTTAACTCAATAACGTTTGATCATATTTCGTTCTGCTGCACAATGTATCATAAACATCTCGAAATCATAAATGGGCCCTTCAGCCCATTGTGTCAAAGGAAGGAATGGAACCCGCTATGCACAATTTTCCACTCACATCTACAGATTGTTCTATTTTTTTCTCTTTCTCTTTGTATCACACACACACACACACACACACACACCTTTCGAATCAACAGCTTTTTTTTTCCAGATTTCGTACTCTGCAAATTTAGAAAGCAACTTGATCATGAAATTGTTGAAATTTAGAATAATTCTGGTCATTCCCCCGACTATTTCCAGCCATTCTTCCCTCAATGATCGCAATGTCATCTATTTAGACTCTTAAATGTGCTGCTTCATTGTGATAGAAAAGGTGTTAGATTGAAAGAAGTTAACTGGAGCTCTGTGTTCAGTGACTGTAATTAATGCAAATCTCCATGGATTCTAACATTATCGCTGGAGAGTTTCTCTCTTCTATTAATACCAGAGTCCTGTCAATGAGCTAGCCTATAGCATCTGTAGAAACATCATCTCGACACTAACAGGGATCAGCAGCTCCACAGAAAAGGAGAGAAGAGATCAGAGTCTGAAAACATTAAACTGGAATGTTACAGCAATGAATCATAGTTTTATAGCATTAAACTGGCATGTAATGACAACGGGCAGGAGTTTATCCGTTGGTCTTTCCTGGCTTTCTCAGGAGTGGCCAACCTTGTCAACACGGATCATGTGTGTACTTTGGGTGATCCAAGCTGGTTATTATCCCATCCTCGCTATCATTGGTGTCCCTGGTAAGTGTCTCTATCATACTATTTACTGTATTAGGCGTCTTGCACAGACTTACTGTACTTTTTTTATATTCTAAAAGGATTGAAGCATGTGTCATAATATCCATTCTTTAGCTTTAACTCTTATCAAACAAGTTTAAAGCGAAAAACAAATATCAGCAAGGCAGCCTATGTGGAACCGCAGAAGATTGGGGAGACTTAATTGAAAATTTTGCATTGATATTTACTGTGACGAAGGACATTGAAGATTATAGAATGTGGGAAGTAGATGGTGATTTTTTTTAAAGTTCATATTAGAGAGGAGGAGGTGCTGGATGTATTAAATGCATATAGGTGGATAAATTCCCAGGACCTGACCCTGTAACTCTATAGGAAGTTCGGCAAATGGTTGCTGGGTCCCTTCCTGAGATATTTTAACATCCATCATCACAAGTGAAGGGCCAGGAGACTGGAGGTTGGCTAACATGGTGCCACCGTTTCAGAAAGTTGGTAAGGAAAAGCCAGAGAAGAATTGACCAGTGAGCCAGACATCAGGGGTGGGCAAGTTGTTGGAGGGAATCCTGAGGTACAGGATTTACATGTATTTGGAAAGACAATGACTGATTATGTTTAAACAAACGTAGCTTTGTGTGTGCAAAATCATGTCTCACGAACTTGTTTGAGTTTTTTTGAAGAAGTGATGAAGAGGATTGGTGAGGTCAGAGCGGTACGTGTGATCGAGATGCATTTCACGAAGGATTCGGTAAGGTTCCTTGTGCTATACTGATTAGCAAGGTTAGATCTCATGGAATACAGGGAGAACTAGCCATTTGGCTACAGAACTGGCTCAAAGGTAGAACACAGAGTGTGGTGGTGGTGGACGCTTGCCATTAAAACTGGAGGCCTGTGACCAGTGGTGTGCCACAATGATCAGTGTTGTTTCCATAACTTTTCGTCATTTATATGGATGGTTTGTAAGCATAGTTATCTGCAGATGACACCAAAATTGGTTGTCTTGTAGACAGCAAAGATCACTATCTCAGAATAAAATGTACCGAGGTTTGGCAGATGGAGTTTAATTCAGATAAATGTGAGGTTCTGCATTTTGGAAAGGCAAATCATAGCAGGACTTCTACAGTCAATGGAAATGTCTTGGGGGTGTGGGTGCTGCTGAATAGAGACCTTGGAGTGCACGTTCATAGTTCTTTGCAATTAAGTCGCAGGTAAATAGGAAAGTGAAGAAGACTTTTGTTATGCTTTGTTTTATTGGGCAGAGCATTGAGTTGGGAATTGGGAGATCAATTTGGGGCTTTACAGGAATGGTTAGGCCATATCTGCTATATTGTTTGCTGTTCTTGTCTCCCTCTTATCGGAAGGATGTTTTGAAAGTTGAAACAGTTCAGAAAAGATTGACAATAATGTTGTCAGGGTTAGAGGATTTGAG
Source organism: Hemiscyllium ocellatum (assembly GCF_020745735.1). NCBI lineage: Eukaryota > Metazoa > Chordata > Chondrichthyes > Orectolobiformes > Hemiscylliidae > Hemiscyllium > Hemiscyllium ocellatum. Next base: position 536,192 of record NW_026869341.1, read on the forward strand.
CTATAGGGAGAGGTTGAATAGACTGGAACTGTTTTTCCTGGACCTCCGGAGACTGCTGGGTGACTTTGTAGAGGTTTATAGAATCACGAGGAACATGGATAGTGTTAATAGAAAAGGTATTTTTCCCTGGAGTGGGCATGTCTAGAACTAGAGGACACTTGTTTAGGGTGAGAGGGGAAAGACTTAAAAGAGATGTAAGATTCAACTTATTCATGTACAGGGTGGTGCGAATATGGAATGAACTGCCAAAAGAAATAGTGGTGCCTCTTACAAGTACAACATTTAAAAAAGCATCTCGATGAATCTCTGACTAGGAAGGGTAAACAGGGATTTAGGCCAAGTGATGTCAAGTAGTGATTGGTTGCCACAGCGGACGCTGATGGGACCCCAGCTATTCAAAATACATATTCATGATTTGAATGAAGGAGACAAAATTTATCATCTCAAATGCAAATGCAACCAAGTTGGCTGGGAGGGTGAACAGTGACGAAGATGCAGAGATTCTTCAGCATAATCTGGGTGAGTCGAGCAAATCGATGGCATATGCAATATAATTTGAATAAATGCGAGGTTATTCACTATTAAATCAAAATAAGAAGGTATATTACTGTCTGAATGGCTGTAAATTGGGAGACGTGATTTATCAGCGGGGCCTTGGTCCTAATCAGTCTCTGAAATTTGTCATGCAGGTGCAGCAGGCGGTAAAGGAAGCAAAAGGTATGTTGGCCTTCATTGTGGGAGATTTCGAGTATAGGAGCAGGGATGTGTTGTTGCAGGTTTCCAGGGCATTGATGAGGCCGCACCTAGAATTCTGTGTGCAGTTTTCGTCTCCTTTTCTGAGGAAAAATTTTGCTGCTCTTGAGGGATAACAGCGAAGGTTTACCAGACTGATTCTGGGTTTGGCAGGAATGATTTATGAGGAGTGTTTGACTAGGATAGGGATTGTTTTCACTGTAGTTCAGACGAATGTGTTCCCACCTACCTGCTGCACTTGTCCCTCGGGGTGGATGTGTTTGTCGGTTTTGAAGGCGCTGTCTAAGGAAATACTCTGAGGCATATTGCAGATTCCATGACAAGCAATTACAAAGAATTGCATGAATTTAATAGGTGAGGAATTGGGAACAAGAGGAGCTGAACACATGGCTAAAGGGAAGATACAGGATAGAGGTTTTGGATTCCTGGATAATTGTGTCTCTTTCTGTGGTAGATGGAACATCTCCAAACAGGATGCTCTTCACCTGAATCAGACGGGTAGCAATAGCCTTGAGTGAGGGAGAATTTGCTAATACTCTTCGAAACAGTTTAAGCTAATTTCGCAGGGGTATAGGAACCAAAATTGTAGTTCCAACAGGAGGTTGAGAACAGTGAGGTAAGAAAAATGGTTTCAACGTCGCAAGAGGGCACCATCAAGCAAGAAGCTGATTTATAGTGTGTCTACGTTTGATTAGATTACTTACAGTGTGGAAACAGGCCCTTCGGCCCAACAAGTCCATACCGACCCACCGAAGCGCAACCCACCCATACCCCTGCATTTACCCTTTGCCTAACACTACCGGCAATTTAGCATAGCCAATTCACCTGACCCACACATCTTTGGACTGTGGGAGGAAACCGGAGCACCCGGAGAAAACCCACGCAGATACGGGCAGAACGTGCAAACTCCACACAGTCAGTCGCCTGAGGTGGGAATGCAAGGAGCATGCAGAATGCCTTGGGTGAACTTGCAGCATGGGTTAGAAAGTGGGAGTTCGATGTTGTGGCCATTTCAGAGACATTGTAGAGCAGTGATAGGAAAGGTTATTGCAGGTTTCTGTATTTAGATGTTTCAGTGAGAAGAGGGAAGATTGTAAGAGATGGGGGTGTTGGGGAAGTCAGTGTGGCCTTGGTTATCAAGGACAGTATTATAGTGGCAGAAAGGACGTCTGAGTGTTCGTCTGCTGAGGTAGTAAGAGCTGAGGTTAGAAACAGGGAAGGAGAGGTAACCCTGTTGGGAGTTTTCTATAGGCCTCCGAATTGTTCCAGAGATGTAGTGGAAAGGATAGCAAAAATGATTCTCGATACGAGCGAGAGTGACAGCGTAATTGTTATGGGGGACTTTAATTTTCCAACTATTGTCTGGGAACTTTATCGTGCAAGTACTTTAGATTTGTTAGATTTTGTCCAATGTGTACACGATATGTAGACAGACTGAAAAGGAGCGATGCCACATAGGATTTGGTACTCGGTAATGAATTGGACCCGATTTTAGATTTGGAGGTAAGTGAGCAAATTGATGATAGCGACCACAATTTGATTATGTTTACTTTTGCGATGGAAAGGGATAGGTATATACGGCAGGGCAAGAGTTGGAGCTGGGAGAAAGCTTCAATAGGATGCAATGCGTCAAGATTTAGGATGTATAGGATGGGGAAGGAAACTGCAGGGATTGTGTACAATTGGAATGTGGAGCTTATTCAAGGAATAGCTACAGTGTGTCCTTTAAGAGTATGTGCCTGTCAGACCGGAAGGAAGTGGTCTAGCCGTGGTTTATTAAAGAATTTGAATCTCTTGTCAAGAGGAAGAATACGTCTGATGTTATGGTGAAACATGAAGGACTCAGTTAGAGCGCTTTAGAGCTACGAATTAGACAGGAAAGATATAAAACGAGCCAGAAGAGGACATGCGAAGCCGTTGGAAGATAGGATCAAGGAAAATCTTAAGGATTTTTCGAGGTATTTCAAGAATAAAATGATGACTAGAATAAGATTAGGGCCAAACAAAGATAGTAGTGGGAAGCTGTGCATTGAGGCAGACTAGATGGGAATGCGCTAAATAAATATTTTACGTCATTATTCACTCTGGAAAAAGACGATGTTGTTGAGCAGTATACGGAGATACAGGCCTCTAGACTAGATGGGACTGAGGTTCAAATGGAAGAGGTGTGAGCAATTCTGGAAATCGTCCAAATAAACAAGACCCCTGGGTTGTATGGGTTTATCCTACAATTCTCTGGAAAGCCAAGAAGGAGATTGCAGACTATTTGGCTTTGATATTTATGTCGTCATTGTCTACCGGAATTGTGCTAGAAATCTGGAGGATAGCAAATGCTGTTCTCTTGTTCCAGAAGGGGAGTATAGACAACCCTGGGAATGATAGACCAGTGAGCCTTGCTTTATTTGTGGATAAAGCATTGGAAAAGGTTATAAGTTATAGGATTTAACATCATCTGGAAAGGAATAAGTTGATAGGGCTAGTAAACATGGTTTTGTGAAGGGTAGGTCGTGCTTCACAAACCCGATGGAATTATTTGGCAAGGTGGCCAAACAGCTGGATGAGGGTAAAGTGGTTGATGTGGTGTATGTGGATTTCAGTAAAGCATTTGATAAGGTTCCCCACGGTAGCCTATTTCACAAAATATGGAGGGTTGTTTAGTTTGCTTGTTGACAGAAGACAGAGGGTGATGGTTGATGGGAAATGTTGATCAAGGTGTTCAGTTACCACTGGGGTACTGCAAGGATTTACTTTGGTCCACCGTTCTTTGTCATTTTTAAAAATGAGCTGGACGAGAGTGTACAAAGAGTGGTTAGTAAATTTGCAGATAATACTAAGGTCAGTATAGTTGTGGATCGTGCCAAAGGATGTTGTAGGTTGCAGAGGGACGAAGATAAGATGAAGAGCTGTGCTGAGAGATGGCAAAAGGAGTTTCATGCGGAAAAGTGTGAGGTAATTCACTTTGGATGGAGTAACACCAATGCAGAGAACTGGGTTAATGGTAAGATTCTTTGCAAGGCAGATGATGAGAGAGATCTCGGTGTCCATGTACATAGTTCCCTGAAAGTTCCAACCTAGCTTGATCGGGTTATTAAGAAGGCATACGGTGTGTTAGCCTTTATTAGTAGAGAGATAGAGTTTCGGAGCCATCAGTTCATGCCACAACTGTCTAAACATCTGGTGCAACAGCATGCGTCACCACATTATATAAAGGATGTGAAAGTTTCGGAAAGGGTTCAGAGCAGATTTACTTGGATGATGCTCAATATGGAGGGAAGGTCTTGCGAGGAAAGGCTGAGGGATTTGAGGCTGTTTTCATTAGAGAGAAGAATGCTGAGAGGTGATTTAACTGAGACGTATAAGGTAATCAGACGGTTGGAAACGGTGGACAGTTAAAGCCTTTTTTCCACAGATGATGATCGCGAGCACGAGGGTACATCGTTTTACATTGAGGCATGTATATATAGGACAGATGTCCGAGATTGTTTCGGTACTCAGAGCGTAGTAGGGGTGTAGAATGACCTGCCAGCAGCAAAAGTAGACATGGGAACTTTAAGGACATTAAAATTAAATTTGGATAGACATATGGATGAAAATGCAATTGTGTAGGTTAGATGGTGTTTTTCTAAGTTGGCTCTGTAAGTCGGCACATCATCGAGGGCCAAAGGGCCTATACTGTGCTGTAATGTTCTAGATAATATTGATAAAAAGGAGGTCTTCCGGAAAGTAATTGTCCAGGAATATGAATAGAAAGTAGAAGCTGATGAGGGCTATTTGGCCCCTCGCTTTCTGACATTCAACAACATCGTGATTGACTCCTTTCTGATTTCTATCCAACATTCTCCTCCACCCTATAAATTCGCGATCCCCCTCTTAACAGGAGTATGAAAACATGCACCCCCACCCTTAAAAATATGCAAATAATTAATATCAATCACATTTTTATCGTTTGAAAAACTTAATGTTAGGTCAGATAAACAAGATGAAGCAAATGTATGAGACGAACATTTGCGAAATCGTCCATTAGAAGAAAGAAAATAAGATGAGAGCTGACAGAGTTATATGATTCAATGCAATCTGGTGCACTTCTGCTTTATTTGCAAAACGTTTTATGCAGGTACAATAAGTAATGGGGCAACGTCACAGAATTGTATCAGTTATTGTGAGCAAGATTGAATATAAATGTAGATGTTAATGTTTCTGTTGTGTCAGGGACTGGATGTTGGTAAGTTAAGTTGCTGAGATAGCTCGTTTATCAAACAGAAAGATACTAATAGCATGGGTGTAATTCCTGTTCTCATTGAGGAAATTGATAGTTTAATTGAGTATAACATGTCTGTAGAGATGATCCGCTGAAAGAGAAGCATCTAGGAACTATTTTTGGGATGATGACCTTAACCAGTGCGGTGCCACAGCGATCAATGCTGGGGCCCGAATTATTAACTGCACAATCACTTGGGTGATAGAAATGAAAGTACTATCTCCATATCTGTGAGTAACACAAACAGAAGTGGGAAGGCAAATGGTGAGGATGATGCAAGGAGTTTAACGTGAGATAGAAAAGAAATATGGTGTGCGCACAAAGTTGGCATCTGGCATATAACATTGGAAAGTTTGTACCGAATAACATTATCAGGCAAAATAGAAGAGTTGAATCTAATTTACAAAAGAAAGGACTCAGGAATTTCAGGCCCTCAGCTTGACAATCAAAACGTTGGCATGCAATTCTGCAAAAATAGGAAAGTTGGATTGCACGATTAACAATTATTTCAAATGTGGTGGTGCATAAATATCATTCTAAACATGTACACGTTTCTACGCTGCCTGAACCTGCACAAATGTGAACGGTTCTGGTCTAAGTTTCTAAGGACATATGTGGAGGAGATAATAGATGTGTTGGTAGCAGATGGGAGAAGGTCCACAGAATTAATCCTGAGAATTGTGATATTTTCTTATAGAGTGAGATTGAGTAGCTTAGTCAAAACTCATTGGAATTTGGAAGAATGTGAGGAGATCTTAATGGAAACAAAATCAGATTGTCAGTAGGCTTGACAGGTTCATTGCCAACAAGGTTGTCTCAATTTGTGGGAGAGTCCAGGACCAGAGAGTATAGCCTCAATCAAAGGGAGCATATTTTTTAAGATGGAGATGAGAAGTACTTCTCTCTCATTGGGTTATTTAATGATTGGCCTGTTGAAACCCTGTTGCTAAATCTACTCAATGCAGATGGTGGACAGATTTCTAAGCAGTAAGGGAATCAAGAGCTATGGGGATAAGACAAGGAGACGGGATTTGAGGATTATCAATCAGCCATGATTGTACTGAATTGTGGAGCAGACTTGATTTGTTGAATAGACAATGTTGGCTCACGATCTGATAGACATTTTATTGAATCCTGACAGATTAGCTGTGGATAGAATGCTTCGACGTACAGGTAACATGCAAACTTGTCGTTCATTTGTTCAACATGAGGGATCACCCATTCAAAACATCAATTAACTTTCCTTTCTGCAGGTGGTTTTATTTTGGATTTCTCTTCCTGAAAATTTAGTGAAAGCAGAGACCCTAAACACCTTTTAAAGACAGAAGTAGATAGGTTCTAGGTCAGGAAAGGGCTGAAAACATTTGCAGAATAGTTGGGAATGCAGGTTCAATGGTATAATCAGTTCAGCGTGATCTAATTAAATCAGGGTAAACACAAGCCAGTTCGGCTGCCTACCTTTGCACATTCTTTGACACAGTGTTAAAAATGTACACAAATCATTTATGATATCAAAAGATTAAATAACAATTTTAAAACTGTAGGTGGACCCACCAATAATTTACATACTCATTTTCATATGCACTATGTGAATATTATACAGCACTTTATAAGTTCATTCCTCTCTCCTGAGGACACTCATGTTAACAAGGCCAGCTTATCACCTTTTCTCAAAGATAATCTGAATATCTAAAGCTTCAAATTATTAAACTTTTTCTGGACAGCATACAAGGTATTTGCATACTTGCAAAAACTAGATTAGAGAGGTGCTGGAAAGGTACAGCAGTTCTGGCAGAATCCAAGGAGCAGCAAAAGCCCTTCAGCAGGAATACAGGCATCTGCAGTCATTGTTTTTACCCCTACATACAAAAACGACTGACCAAATCTGCAAATACGATACAAGATGTAAACTCACGAATTCCTACATAACTGTAGTCCAGCATTCTTACTGAAATGTCCAATACCACTCCACCCAACCGCATCTCCCTCCACACAAACAATGAGGGAGTTGTGCTCTCTATCTTACACAGGCCATGCTTTTGTTTTGGTGATCAATCTTTTGGAAGCAATAACATTGTCTAAATAGTGAAGTCTTTATTCTAAGTATCATATCACTGATAGAATTAGTGGCATGCTCTATTTTGTAAATGAATTCATTTCTAGTTCTGCCTTCTGCTTCATAGATTATTCCTGAATTAACCAATACTGACTGTTCTCTTGTAACAGAGGAGCCCGTATCATCAAACTCTGCTGTGATCTCCCACATGCACTGACTTTATTCCTCTCCCAGCTTTTACCTGAGCCTGAACAAGTTTGTGTACAATTTCAGCATTCTATTTTGAAGTGAATTGAGTTTCTTCCTAATTTTCGTATCTGTCACCAAAACTTTCCCCATTTCCCAGCTCTGTTGCAGCCTCGATCTGTATCCCTGCCTCAGACACACTGCTTCTGAAAACATTCATCCATGTCTCGGTCTGCTTCAGTTTCAACTGTTCTAATAATCGTCTTATTGGCGTCTCACTTTATATTCTCCAAGAATCTCAGTTTATCCCTCAAGTCTGCTGCTTGTCCATCATCACATGGAGTCTAATTCATTTACCACCCATATAATTGTTGACCTACAGTTGCTTCTGGTGTGGTAATATCTCATTTTAATGTTCTCATCCTTATCAGTGTCTCTCTCTGGCATCACTTCTCCAATTAGTCTCATTCGTCAAATCATTTCTCATAGACCTTCAAATGTGTTTTCCCTTCCAGATTTCTGCTTAAAATGAATGTGTTTCACTCTGTTTCCCTCCTTGACCATGATTTGAGCCCCTGTACAGTTGGTGGTACTGTGTCATTGCTTGTATTTTCATTCACTTCCCAAAGCGTCACACCTGAAGCTCCCTGTCAGACAGGGATATCAGCAACTTTGACTCATAACTTTCACAATCTGTCAATCCATTGAAACTCCATGTTAGTCATCGTCAGCCGATCATACTTGAATCCACATGGGAAAACCCCTTGGAAGTTTGAGAAGAATCAGGCACGAATTGCTGACTTTTGGTCTGCAGGTACAAGAAGTGGTTAGGAAGGCAAATGTAATTTTCTCCTTCATTGCTCAAGGGGTTGAGTTTAAAAGCAGAAAGGTAATGCTGCAGCTGTACAAAGGTGCTGGTGAGATCATATCTGCAGTACTGTGCGCAGATTTCGTCTCCGTACTTGAGAAAGGATATACTGGCACTGAAGAGAGTTTAGGGGAGGTTCATTCCGGCGTTGAAGGGTGGGGGGGGGGGTGGGGGGGGAGGGTTGATCTATGAGGAGAGACCGAGTAGTTTGGGATTATATTGATTGGAATTCAGAACAATGAGAATTTGAGAAACATATGAAACAATGAAGGGAATGTATCAGATAGAAATAGAGAGGATTCTTCCATTGACAGGTGAAGCTAGGTTATGAGGGCATAGCTGCAAGATTAGATGAATCAGATTTAGGACTGAATTGAGAAAGAATGTCTTCACCCAGAGGGTTATTAATCTGTGGAATTCCTTGCCCGGGAAGTAATTAACGCTATTCAGAAAACTGTTTTAAAATAAGGTATTTTTTTCTAACAATGGAAGAAAATAACGGATACAGTGAGAGGTTGGGTAAATGGAGCTGAGTCCACAAAAAGATCAGCCATAATCTTATTGAATGACGGAGCAGGGTCGAAGGGCTGGACGAACTACTCCTGCTCCTAGTTTTTATGTTATTATCAACAGCTCAAGAACGTGTTGCTAACAACGAGCTGGAAAATAGACTGAAAGGAAGTTCAGTTGATAAAATTGGCAGATATTTAAATTAACATTTCACAACAATCGAGCATGATTGGGAGACGATGGCCTTGTGGTATTATCGCTAGATTGTTGAATAGGTTCCGATAACGTTCTAGGACCCGAGTTCAAATCCGGCCACGGCAGATAGTGAAAATTTATTTCCATGAAAACAATCTCGAGTTAAAAATCTCATGATGACCATGAATCCATTGTCAATTGTTGGGCAGACCTCTCTGATTCAGTAAAGTCCTTTACAGAAGGAATCTGCCATCCTACCTGGTCTGGCCTACATGTGATTCGCGTCCCACAGCAATATGGTTGTCTCAGAACTGCCTTCTGTGCAATTAGGGATAGGCAATTAATGCTGACCTAGCCAATGATTCCGTGAACAAATTTTAAAACATCAAAAAGGAATTGATGAGATTGTAAACTTTGTATGATAAGCAAATATAGTCAGGGTGAGTACCTAATGACAACACAGGCGCACAAATGATGAAAACTGCTGCTAGACCAGAAGTTTGGGACTTTTTTTTTAGAGGCCACTAGTTCAAAGCTGTAAAGCGAATAAAGTTGGAGACAATTGATTTAGGAAGGTCAATTGTTGCAAAGTATAAACAAAAATGACATGAGGCTCCATGTGGAAATAAAAAGAAGAAAAAGAAAAGAATAGCTAAAACGTTTTTTTGGAACAATTGGAAGATGACATCGTGAAATTCCCACAGGAAAAACGGAAACTCTCAAATAACTCAAACAACTATTTTATATTGGTTGTGACACTGTTTCGACAGAGAATATCCCAAAGCATCACAGGCCTTTTTTTCAGGAGAACTCGTTTGATAAAGGGCGTGATTATGGATAAACTATCCACCAAAAGCAAGTAGTCAGATTTCGAAAGAATGTGCTCCAGACATATTCCTGGCATTTGTTGAAATATCACTACAGTCCAAGGGGATTTCAGTGGATTCAAAGGTCTTACTGTGATGCCTGTCTTCAAGGAAGGAGGAAGGCATAAAGCATGGAAATAAGGGCCAGGTAGCCTTATGTCTATTATTAGGAAACTGCTTTAGTCCATTATTCAGGAAAATAAATTGTGATTTACAATAATTTAATGGAATTGAACAGACTCAATCGAGTAATCTGAAAAGGAGAAGCAGTGATAATAAAAGTGAACCCTTAGATTGTGTAATTAGATTTGGTAAGCATCTTATGAACAACCATATAAAGCGTGTATTGCACAAGGTAGGAACTTGTGGGTTATTGTTCAGAGATTGAACATTTGTGAAGACACAAAGGAGTGAGTCTTGATGAATATGTCTGTGTGAGTTCAGAGAGCGATAATAAGTGGATTACCACAAATGTCAGCCCTTGGACTCCCAGTTGCTTATTCTCTGTATTAAAGGTTTTCTTTGCGGTGTGTGTGTGTGTGTGCGTGTGTGTGTGTGTGTGTGCGCGCGCGCGCGCGCGTGTGTCTCTGTGTGTGTGTGTGTGTGTATGTGTGAGGGGTGGAGATGTAGAATGCAATCAATGCATATTCCATGATGGTAAAGATAGGTTGGAGTGCATAGTGTGATATGGATGTAAGTAATCTGCACTATGTAATTGGAAGATAGAGTTCATTGTAATAAAGTGTGAGGTCTAGCACTTAAGAATGAATAATAAAAAAAGCAAATGATTATTTATATGGAGAGAGACTGTGACAACAAAAGACCAGTGCAGTGCGATTTGGGTGTTGTGTGCGTGCAAGGTCTGAGTAACCATAAGGATTGATCAATTTCGAGAATAGGATCATGTGCATGCCAGGGCATTGTGGAAGGAAAGATATGTAGGTTGGAGAGCTGGGCTGAGAAATTGCAGATGGAGTTCAATCCTGTCAAATGCGAGGTCATGCATTTTGGAAGATACAATTCAAGAGCGAATTATACAGTAATTGGATTGTCAGAGGAAAATTAATGTACAGAGAGATTTCTGGGTGTTCAAGTCATTTGATCCCTGAAGGTGGCATTGTAGCTCAGCAGATTTGTCAAGAAGCCGTATGAAATGTTTTCCATCATCAAACGTGGTATTGAGTACAGTATTTGGCAGGTCATATTACAGTTCAATAAGACTATGGTTCAGCATTATATTTGGAACATTTCTGGTCGTCCACATTACCAAAACGATGTGGATGATTTGGAGAGTGCAGAATAGGTTGACTCGGACATTACCTGATATGGAGGGTGCAAGCTATGAAGAGAAGTTGAGTAGATTAGGATTATTATCATTCGAAAGACAAAGATCGCGGAGGGGGAATCTGAATGAGGTCTACAAAATCATGAGAGGTATAGGTAGGGTGGATAGCAAGAAGATTATTTTTTTTCCAGAGTGGCGAACTGAATTTCTAGGAGCCATGAGATTGGATCTGTTGATGGAAGGTAGATGTGGTAAATTCATTATGCAGAGGGTGGGGGTTCCTGGAACGCGTTGCCAGTAGTGGTATTATGGTGGACACAATAGTGTCATTTAAGACCTCTCTAGACAAATACATGAACGGGCAGGGAGTAAAGAGATACGGATCCTTAGAAAATATGCTTTGATAGAAGAACTGGGTCGGCGCAGGCTTGCAGGCGTGAATGGCTGTTCCTGTGCTGTAATATTCTTCGTTATTTTTTCATTGATCTTTGTTCTTTGAAACTATGGGAACACAGCAGATGTAGTTGAATCATTTATACACACAAGTAATTTACTGGAGGACTGGAGGGTGGGTAAGACTGCATCTTTAGAAAGGCTGGAAGGAAAAGTATGGAAACGATAGTCTGCGTGTCTGACATTGGTGACGAGTAAGTTGTTGGAAGACATTTTGAAAGATAAGATTTACATGACTGGAAAGGGAATGGCTGATTTGTATTGGTCAGAATGGTTTTGTATGAGAGGAATCATGTCTTACAAACATGTTTTTAGTTTGTTTTAATTGAATTAAACAGAAAGATTGATTTTAGCAGAATGGGAGATGTTGTTTAAATGAACATTAGCAAAGCCTTTGATTAGGTTCTGCACGGTAGACTAATTAATAAAGTTAGAGCACATGGGATTGCGGGTAAGCTTGATAACTCGATGTAAATTCGGTTTTCCAGAAGGAGACAGAATAGAGGATTTTGCTTTGGCCTGGAAGACTGCGACAAGCAGTGTTCCACCGGGATCAGTACTGGATGGACTTTCATTTGTCATTGATGTAAAAGGTTAGGATGATAATATCGAAGGCATGGTTGGTACATTTACAGATTACACCAAAATTGCTGTTATATTGGGCAGTGAGACAGGTGTCTGCGATTGCAAAGAGATATTGTTCAATTGGGTCAATATATTGAGGAGTGACAGATGGAGATTAGATAAGGTAAATGTGAGGTACTGCATTTTGGTAAAATAAACAAGTGCATGAAGTAAAACACATAATTATACGGCCCCAGGTAGTACTTTAGGCCAGAGGGATCGAGGGATTTTGGTACATAAGTCTTTGAACTTTATATCAAACGTGGAAAAAGGATTTTAGAAGGCATTCAGTACGTTTGCCTTGGTCGCCCAGACGTTTCACTATAGGTGTCGGTATTTCATACTGAGGTTGTACAGTGCATTGATAAGGCCTCTTTTGGAGTACTGAGTCCATTCTGATCACTCAGACAGAGGAAGGACATTATTAAGCTGATTAGGGTTAAAATATATTTCCCGGAACGTTGCTAAGAATGGAGGGACTGGGGTATAAGGAGAGATTGGATCGGATCATATGTTTGATTCCCCGGACCGCAGAAGATTCAAGGGTAACAGTATAAAATCATGAGGAATATTGATAAGGTGAATGGCATGTTTCTGTTCCCTCGGACGGAGGATTTCTAAACCAGCAAGAATAATTTAATGTGAGAAGAGAAAGATTTCAAAAGTACTTGTGGGGCAATTTGTTCTTACATAGAGATATTAGTGTTAGAAATGCACTTTCAAAGGAAGTGGTGGGTGCAGGTACAGTTACAACATTTGAAAGATGTTTGGGTAGGTACAAGAATAGGAAATGTTTGGAGGGATATGGGTCAAACTTAGGCTTGTAGTATGAGTTGAACAAAAGGTGTGCTTCCATGTTGTTCGACTCTGTGACCATGATTCTTTTGCTTTTTATAAAAAAAAGTTAATGACTTTCCAATATCTGTGTCAAAGTGAATACTTGTTCTTAAAATGGATTTCCTAGTTTTAGTGTCCCATACAAGAGGGAATGTCCATCAGGTATTCACCTGATACACGGTTTTCAAGATCTTGTTTAGTGCAGGAGAAAAATCACTTATACAGAGACCTAAAATGCATATCCTTCCCAATACAAGGGCTTCAACTCAGAAGCAATAAAGTGAAGTACCTTTGGAAGTTTCTAAATCAAATGATTTTTTTTTTCCCGGAAACCAAAATAACTTCTGATAACGGAACTAGACTGATCCCTGGAGCACTCACTGGCTTCAGTTTCACAAGAAGAAAATCAAAATAAAACTCTACTCACAATGTTCTGCTGTAAATCATGAACAAAAAAACAGTATATCTTGGAAAATATCAGCGGAACTGGCAACTTCTGTGAAGAGAAATCAGACTATCTTGATAAATTATTTTATCCTGGGCTCTTTAAAGTTAATTCCAGGCACAGGTATCGAGCAATCTTCCAGAGCAACTGGAGCAAATAGTTTGTGAGGCCTTAGTTTATTTTTCTTAAATTTGGAACAATAGAAGCAGCCTCAATGAGTACAGTCAAGCTCTCATAGAACCAGGGCGTATAGTCGGTAGTTTGCAGCAGTTGTAGCCGGGATCTCAACAGGGTTGGAAACTGTACTACATGTAGCTGGCTGCTACTCTCTCTGAATTTTCCCTTCTGGGTTGCAGGAGTTGCGTTGCCCTGCAATTTGTTTTTCTGAATTTTTTGCCCAGGGTGTATTTATGAGCTGTTCCCACATTGGAACAGTAACTGTTTAGTAGTAAAACAATTCTTTAAGTTTGGCTCAGTTTTCCAATCGAGTTAAGTTATTCCACGTTCATCTTTCTTTGATTATACTTTTACTATTGTGTTCGAATAATTTGTGTTTTGCGTAATGTCAATTCGTTTGATCAATTGAATTGGATCTGGAACATGGCACCTTACATTTACCTTTAAATAAGAAAATGTTAGGGTCCAGATTAACATCTTAATCACTTTTCAGAGTTCTGATCTCATCTGTAACAATGTGTAATGGGATCGCTCTTATTTTGGGAACAGTGGATTAATTGAAATGGGGGATAATACCTTGTTTCCTCGTTTGTTTAAAAGGATGTAATATCAACTACTGCTGGTTCACCAACTCCACTGTGCAACCAACAGGTTTCATAGAATCCGATCAGTGTGGAATTCAGTCCATCTAGTTCACACTGACCTGCCATAGAATGTCACACAATCATTTCCATCCCGGTAACCCTGTGTTTCACATGGCTAATCCATGTAAGCTCCATATCCCTGGGCATTATGGACAATTTAGCATGGTCAGTCTACCAAACCTGCACATCTTTAGACTACCGGAGGAAAGTGGAGAGCTCATCGTTTGTTTGAGAATGTATCAATTACTGCGAATCACTCACATTGTGCGGCTATGCGATGCTTCACAGAATAGCCTTGGCAACAGAAAGGAATTTGTCTGATCCCTTGCAATGCTGTCTCTGAGATATTAGAGAAGGAGGTGGACATGTCTAGCATTGATCTGCTGGCACATTGGGTCATTGAGAATGCTTTCGCACTTATCATTTGTCAGAGTGTAGAGCAAATCAAATGCAAGTAGCAGAACGTGCAATGAAATTATCTCGTCTCATTCCATCAATGGTTCACTGAAGACAACTGCTGTGGAAACACTCCTTAATATGTGCACTGTTTGTCATTAATACCTCCCAAAGACAAATTAATTCTACATGGCAGAGGGGGCCCAGACATTTCTCTATATAAGCCCCAGTACAGCTGCAATCCTCTCCACACCCCTCTAGAGAGAGACTGCATGCATGTGTGTGTGAGTGTGTCTGTGTGTATTTCTATTAATGTTGCTGTTAGCTTGTATGATGCTGTGACCTGCTGCCCACCCTCTCTGACTGAATTCCAGACGGTTTTCACCCTCCATCACTGTCTATGCACTGGAGTGGAGAGGCCAGCAGAATGTCGAATTTCATCACATTAAGCAACGCAGGGATCATCAGACCAGTCTCACACAGAGATACACATAAATGCTAATACGCACAGTTACACACTCTAATACATACACGCAGATGCAGACATACGAATAAATGGGCATGCGCTCACACACACACACAGACAGACACACAGATATACTGACACGAGGCAAACATGGGAGTCGATCGGTATTTCTCTTTCTCTGTGATAAATTCTCACTATTTCACCCACTCAGTAAGGTGTGCCACATTGTTTCTATTTCTCTGTTTGCAGCATGACTTTTTTTTTCTCTGGGTCTTTGGGATGTGTGTTGTTATTTTTGACGCTCGTTTGCTATCAGTGTATGCCTTGATCACACCAGTGAGTCTGTCAGTATTTCAATTGTTCTGCAGGAGAAAGTAAGGACGGCAGATGTTGGGGATCAAAGCTGAGCGTGTGGTGCCTGAAAAGCACAGCAGGTCAGGCAGCATCCGAAGACCAGGAGAATTGTCAGTACAGGTATAAGACCTTCATCAGCCCTGTCTGTAATCCGAATTCTATCCTGGCGTGCTTTGCGTTTCCAGCACCACACTGTCGGCTTTGATGTCCAACATCTGCAGTCATTACTTTCTGACCTGCTCTACTTTTGCAGCGCCACATTCTCTTTCAGTTATTTTGACTGGAGTCTGACACTATGATAACTTCGATGCTTGTTGATGTCACCAAACCTGGAAGAATTGCAAAGTATGTGGAGGGCAGTGTACTACAACAACAACAGGATAACGCCAACTTGTTGTAGATTTCAGGTATATTTCATCCGACAATCAACTCAGGACATTATGAGTTGATGTACTGTGGAAGGAAAACAGGCTGTACAGTTATAAACGAGGTGCAGGAGCAGAGGGACCTGGGTGTATTTGAGCACAGATTATTGAAGATGTCAGGACAAGTGGGGAGAGCAGTAACTTTCTTAGTTTCAGTATCTGAGCTTTCTACAGGAGGAGTGTAGGAGGGAGTCTCCGTGCTCCCTTCCTGGGAGGTAGTGGTGACGATGTGTTATGAACCCACCCTCCTGCCCCCCGAGACCGTGGGTATTCTATTTGCACCAGCTCCATAAAAAAGCGAGATGGCATCAGGGCCAAGGTTTCTAAGTTGGAATGGGGGAAACGGAACGGAGCTGCCAGCAGGTTTAACGTGAGAATTACCTTTCACTGAACCTTGCTCCTTAGTCGGTCCGTGGGACATTGATGTTTCAGAATCTCCACACGAGGCACCCCGTCCTCTCCGACTCATACCAGGGTCCTCCCCACATGGCGGGGGGAAGGGTCTAAGGGAACAGATGTCCGGCACTCCACCACCCGGCTTGGCCCTTCCTGTCCTATTCCAGCCTTTTTCTCCTGGATTGGGAGAAAGGGAGGGAGGGAGTGAGTGTGGAGCCTGATGATCGTACTGCTCTAGGTGGGGGGCGGGGGGGCCGACGGAATGAAGAGGTTTTCGGTCCGGGTCTGTCCACAGTGTTGTACACATGCAGCGTTCTTAATGTAGGGGGTATACTGGATTTGAGAGAAGCAGAGAGAGACAGAGAGAGGGAAGGTGTTGCACGCAATAGTGAGGGTGATGGCACATGAGCCTTGCTCGGGGTCGGTGCTATCACAGAAATACAGTGAGTGTGAGGGAGCAGAGACAATACAGTGACCCTTATCCTGACAGAGCAGGGATAGTTATTAATGCTTGTCCTGTATTGCTGGACATTTCTTCAGACCGCAGATACTACACTGAGCTGGGTGGTGAGCTCAGACCATGCTCGTTAGGTCTGGTGGTGTGGCCCCCTCTGGGAAGAGAATGGTCCTTCTCTGTGCTAGCCCATTCACCAGGACCTCCATACCCCTGTCGACAAACCGTGGTGTAATTGCCTCTTATCTGCCATGCTTGGTAAACTGTGCAGGGCAGCTCTGAACTGAGAAGATGGCACCAATGCCAGGGATCACGGAATATCCGTGGGTATCCAGACGATGGCGAGTACCCCCAGCCATGATGGTTGTTAGAATCGGGCTGGTATTGAATGAGTGGGACACCATGGGGTGGGATGGGTAGTTAATGAAGTGAATTAAATAAGTTAGCACCAGGAAACTAGCTCAGCCTCGTGTAGACGATCCCTCTGTCACGCTCAATGTAAATGCCACTGAGATAAATTATTGTTAGATTCAGCCCAATGGGTCGAAGTCTGTTCTGACCCAACTCCCACTTACAAAGCTGCAGAACAAATGTTAATCCAAAACTCTCCTGAAATCACACAAATATTCTGTTCCCCCATCATTCCATGAAGCACTGGCTCATGTTACAGGATACTGTCGAAATGTCGGCATTTCAACATTCTGGAAACTGTGATCACATCCTTCCATTACATTAGGAGAAAGTGAGGACTGCATGGTGAGAACGTGGGAGGCTCACTGTGTTGAATTACCTATTCCTTTCCCAATGTTTGTATGCAGTCTGTGGGAAAGCTCTGTCAGTGTTATCACAAGCTCTCAGATGTTAGGAAGGGGGTCTCTGTAGGGTTGACAGGCCTGTGTTTACATTTTCCGATGCAGAAGTTAGTGCCCAGTGTTCTGACCGGTTTTATCCTTTAAAACCTCGAAGCAGTTTGATACAATTGAATGCCTTGCTTGGGTGTTTCAGAGACCATTGAAACCTCTGTCTGGAGTCGCTTTTAGGTTAGACCAGGAAAACACGTGAGATTCACTTCTTGAAAGTACATTGGGGAAACAAATTGCTGTTTACAATTGACATTGGGTTCAAGGTCATTATTACTGACACCAGATTTTACATATCGATATTTTATTAACTGTTATTAACGCCCACCAGCTGCCAGAGCATTAGCCTGGTCTGGATTAGTAATCCAGTGACATTTCCATTGCCATATAGGGAGCTATCGCAAACCACGCTGAGCAGTTTATTTCTGTGCTGCTTGACAACTTTGTCAAAAAGAACACCCAACCATTTGACTGTCATGATGGAATGGAGGGGGTGATGTTGGTCATACTGTAATTATTCTCTTCTTAAGGGAGTTGTCAAAGTTGTGCAATTTTCTACATGGCCAGATAGATGTCAGATTTGGAACAGGAATGAAACAGCTTCCCCAGGGACACGACTTGTTGTACATTGCCTTTGTCATGTCTACTGTGTTCAGATGTTTCTTCATGTCACATAGAGTAGCATACCACTGGTCACAAGCCTTGAGTTTGAAAAGCAACCCTCCACTGCCATCTGTAATTCTGTGGGCATACTGACGAGGTGAGGTAAATCATTGACTCAACACTTCTGGCTGAGTATGTCGCAAATAACTACATGCTTGCCTTTTCCATTATTAAGGAGGGGGACATGTGTTGGGCCCTGTCCTGCAGTGAGTTGTTTAATCCATTTATGATTGGATGTGGCAAGACTGTAGAGCTTCGAACTGATCTTTTGGTCTTGCAATTATTCAGCCCTCCCTATCAGATGGTAATCATACTGTTTGGAATGTAAACAGTCAAGTGTGGTAGCTTTATTGTTTGCCATCAGTTTTAGGTACACATAGTTCTGCCCTGGCATGTTCACCACACTCGTCGCTGAAGCATAGATTCGTTTATTGGTAATGGTAGACTGAGGGATAGTCCCAGGCAAAAAGTTACAGATTATGTTCGAATATAATTTTGCTTCTGTTGCTGTTGTGGTCTACAGCGTCACATGGAACACGCAGGTTGAGGTGCAATATCTCTAATACAGTCCTGCTCCCTGTCCCCCAGTTCACACCAAGTCCCAGTCACCCATCAACCATGTACTCAGTGACCTACGCTGGTTTCTGATGTGGCACACTTCCAATTTTATATTCTCATTCTACTGAGGGTCTCTCCATGGTATCACACTTATCATTTGTCTCATTGCCCAACACCCTTTAACAGAATCATTTGAATCCTCAGGAAAGGCTGAGACACTTGGGGCTGGTGTCATTGGAGAAAAGAAGGTTGAGAGGTGACTTGATAGAGGTGTACAAGATGATTAGGGGTTGAGATAAGATTGACCATGAGAACCTTTTTCCACGTATGGAGTCAGATATTACGAGGGGGCATAGCTTTAAATCAAGGGGTGGTAGGTATAGGACTGATGTTAGGGGTAGATTCTTTATTAAGTGAGTCGTGAGTTCATGGAATGCCATGCCAGTAACAGTGGTGGACTCTCCCTCTTTACGGCCATTTAAACGGGCATTGGATAGGCATATGGAGGAAAGTGGGCTAGCGTAGGTTAGGTGGGCTTGGATCGGCGCAACATCGAGGGCCGAAGGGCCTGTACTGCGCTGTATTTTTCTATGGTCTATATTCTTTCTATGTTCTTTCCAGTATGTGCTACCTTCTGTGTTTAGAGTGAATGCATGTCACTCTGTTTCTCTCCCTGACTAACAGTAAGAACTCTGTAGTGTCAGTGATGCCAGCTTTACGCCATTTCAGAGACACGGAAATTGTGTCTTTCACTGCCAGGCATATGGTGCTAAAGGGTGAACAGAGCGTTCGAGCCAAGTTGACACATGTCTTTGAAACGTGGTGAAAAGCAGAAATTGCTATAGAAATTAAGCAGGTCTGGCAGCATCCGTGTAGTGAAAGCAGACTTAATCATTTGGGTGCAGTGAGCATTATTCAAGGCTCGCAGTTTCTTTTTTGTTCTCGTTTCAGATTTCAAGTATCCAGAGTTATTTGGTTAATTGCAAATGTGCTTTCTCATTTCTGGAGAAACTCAACAGATCTGGCAGCATCTTAATTAAGTGCAAGACAAATGATTCACAAACAGGGCAAGTTCATTGGGAGACCAGGAGAAAGAATGTGCGAAGAATGGAGAACAGCCATAATGCGGTCAGGTTGTGGAAGTATGGAATTGAATAAAAACTCCTTCAGGATACAACGTACCAAGGTCTAAAGTGAGGTGTTACTGAAGGTGGAGTTGTACTTCATTGGAGAATTAGAGCAGCCCAAGACTGAAATGTTAGCATGACAGCAAGGTACGTTATTGAAATGGGAAGCAATGAGAAGGCCAGGGTTATTCCCACAGACAGAGTGGGACTGTTCCTCAAAACAGTTTCTGTTGGTCTCCCCAATGTAAAGGAGACTGCATTGTGAGCAACAATGACAGGATACTGGATTGAAAGAGTACAAATGAAATGCTGCTTCATCTGGAAGGTGTGTATTGAGTTGTTAAGATATTATGAATGTGTCTGCGCTCTTTTCACATGTCCAAATTTATTTCTTCTTATATGTAGACCACCTAGTTCCACAGCTTGGAGGGAGGAAGTACGATAGGTGCGGGAGGTAAGAGTTAATAAACTTGGAGCTGGATAAACACAACAGACCAGACAGACTTATAGGAGCAGCAAAGGCAATATTTTGATCTTGGAACTTTCGTCAGGACTGGTGAGGGGGAGACGAGCCCAGAAATGGAGTGATGGGATATGGAAGGGCGGCGTGTAGGTATAGTGGTGGTAGGTATATGCAGGTATGAGGTTGCTGTGATTGGTCAGTGGGAAGGATGGAACAGATACAGGTGGGTTTGGTCAGGGAAAAGGGACAAGGGATAAGGCTCTGGGAGGAGGGCTTTTGAAGCAGCTTCAGTCAATATTGAGGACATTGGGCTATCAGTTTCAAAGGTAATCTCTCAAGTGGTGTTACTCTGACAGTGGATAGGCTAAGGATGGTCACGTCGCTGGGCGAGTGGGAGTGGAAATTCAAATGAATGGTAACTGGAAAGTCGAGTTGGTTGTCTCGTGTAGAGCACCAATGCTCCACACAGAGCCTGATCCTGGCCCACCGAGCTCGTCTCCAACTCCCAACATGGTCTCCTCTATGTTGTGGAAACCAAAGGGAGACTCAGGGACATATTCATGTAGTATCTGCTCTCTGCACGCTTGAACAAACGCAGCATTCCAGTTGTCATCCATTTCAATCACTCCCCTCCCCGTGTTCATCCGGCAACAGGTCCATCTTTGGTCTCCTCCACTGTCAGAGTGAAGCCAAACAGAAACTGGAGAACACAACTTGATATTTCAGCTGGAGACCTTACAGCTCAATGGTCTCAATATTGACTTCACTGGCTTCAAAGTCTCTCAACCCACAGCCTTACCCCATGTCCTCTTCCCTGACCTGACCAAAGTTGTCCATCTTCCCATCCGTATGTCTGTTGCATCCTTCCCACTGACCAATCACAATAATTCCCTGCCTGCATCCCCCCATCGCCATTCCACCTACCCTTCCAACAGCTCCACGCCCCTCCCTCTATTTACTTCCCGGTTCCCCTTCCCTCACTCCAATCCTGATGAAGTCTTTCAGCCTGAAACGTTGACTTTCCTGTTCCTAGGATGCTGTCTCACTTGCTTTGCTTTTTCAGCTTCATATGGATTGGGGACATAGTTGCACGTTGAGACCTTATCAGCAACAGATTTTATTGTGCTTTTCATATTCTTTTTTGTCTGTTTACTGACAATCTTGTCTGAACATTCTCACTGCAGGATCTAGGAAACATTCTTTTTGTCACTAATGCTCCTGTCTGCTGCGAACTGATTTCCTTTGTTTTAACCAGACTTCAATCTCTGCTCTTCACAATGGCATTGTAAACGTAACTCTTGTTATGCTGTAGCTTAATCACACCATTTCCAATATACTTCACAACTTCCTTGTTCTTATACTCCACACATCTTTTCATAAACCCAAAGATCCAATAAGTCCTTCTATCATTTCCTGTCTTCTTGTCCCTCTCTCCTTAAACGGGCAGGTTACATTTACCAGTCCTCCCGTACTCCAACGTTTACTGAAAGATCACCAGCAATGCCGCAACAATCGCCTTCCGTGTCACTACGAGCTGTTGTCCAACTGGTCTCGCTGATTGATTCAACTTCACCTTCCCCAGCACCTCCTCCTTACTGAGGTCAGTATACTCACCTCTATACCCTGACTGTCTTGAAGTCTGGCATTTTACTGGTGTCTTCCACCGTGAAGACTGATGTAATGTATCTGTTCAATTCCTCTCCCATTCCATTGCTTCCCATAAATACTCAAGCCTCATTTTCCAAAAGTCCTTTGTTTGTTTTTTACTCCCTGTCTTCCTTGTTATATATCTCAAAATCGTTTTCGTTATTATTTTACAGGATTAAGAAGCGTAATATTATATTTCACCCTCTCCTCCCATTTGCTGTTATTAGTTATCCATGCTCGAATTTGTAGATTTCCCAATCGTTTGGATTCCTAATAATCTTCACCACATTGTGTGCATTTTCTTTTGTTTTATGCTGTCCCTGAATTCGTTATCACGCACGGCTGACTTGTCTTTTGCTGAATATTGTTCTTCTTACTTGAGGATGAATTTCTGATGTGCTGCTGAATTATCTCCTGAAACCTCTGCCATTGCTGTTTCACCATCTTCCCGTGCTCAGCTTCCCTTCCAACTAACTCTGGCCAACTGCTCCCTCATGTCCTGTAATTACATTACTCAATTATAAGACATCACATCCAAAAGTGAGCAATAGCTGTAAACAGAAGGAGGGAAGTCTGAGGCATAGGACAGAAAGAACGATTGGACGATGTATCAATTAGATTAAAAGAGAAATCGAGGGACAGATAGAGAGAGAATTTCGACATGGAGATATAAAAATAGAGAAGTCTACATGACTGACATATGTAGATGTATTTCTGTATTTGGTTTTACAATTCCTGTGTGTTGTGGTCCTTTGTACAGTGTATGTGCAAACAGAATTATATGTTGAAATGTCGGTCTGATGCCAGAACTTTGATCTCCAGCATTATGACAGGCAACAGTTGTTGACAGAACCCAGCAGGCCATTGTATATGTTTCCCAGTAGAAAATTGTTTAACTGAAATAAATTGGAACACAAAAACAGGAATTTATAACATATATCCTGACAAGAATTAGAGATTAGGTCTGGGAATGCAAGGAAGAGGCAGGAGGTAGAGGGTACGTTAAAAGAAGGGGAACATAACATCTCAGCTGAAGACTAAATAACATATTAACGTTTTATAAATTTTGTAAATCACGTGCATCATTTTTGTTAACTATGTATCTCTTGTTCATTCTGGATATGGTGCACACATATGAACAGTCTTATGTATCTGCATGCATGCGCGCACGCACACACACACGCTCACACACACACACACACACAGACACACACACAGACACCCACACACACAGAGTCACACTCACACACAGAGACACACACACAGACACCCACACACACTCACACACAGAGACACACGCACACGCACTCATACACACACAGGCACACACACTCACTCACACACACAGACACACACTCACACAGACACACACGCACACTCTCACAGACACAGAGGCACTCTCTCTCTCTCTCTTTCTCTCTCTCTCTCTCACACAGATGCATACACTGATCAATCGTTATTCGGCCATTCCATTTCAAATTATCCTGTTTTATTTACATTGTCACTTGCAATTCCTTCTTCCGAATATATTCTGTTTCTTTCTCTACATTTGATGTTATTCTGTCTGTCAAGAAGACATTGGGGACTGGGGGGATGTCACTTTACTCCTCATCAGTCTCCACAGTCACTGTCTTCTATTCCTTTCTGTTTCTTAGCCCATTAAAAATACATACTGTGTCTGACCCTTGAATCCGGATAAACACGTCACTTTTTTTAAGATTACTTACAGTATGGAAACAGGCCCTTCTGCCCAACAGATCCACAAAGAACTTCCGAAGAGTAACCCACCCAGACCCGTTCCCCTACCCTCTATATCCCTGACACTATGGGCAATTTAGCATGGCCAATTCACCTAACCTGCATATCTTTGGACTGTGGGAGGAAACCGTAGCACCCGCCCACGCAGACACGGGGACAATGTGCAAACGCCACACAGACAGTTGGCCAAAGCTGTTCAGTAAATAAAACATTTACTTTTTGGCTAAGGCTACAAAAAAATCTAAAAAAGAAAAGGCATACAAACTGTGCAATTAGATGTTTGCACCTTTGCAAACAAATTATTGAATTGCATTGTGTAAACGATAATTGACTGATAAAAGATATGAGAGTATAATCCAGCGAAATACGTAGCACAGCGAGAGAATAACAAGCGATTACATTTAAACTTGAGGATGATGGACTAACATTTATTATGTCCAGAAAAAAAGATGGTGATTTGTGAGAAATTGCATTTTCCCCATGATATGTAATTCCAAGTAGCACACGTACCAGTGTGGAGACCCCATGTTGATTGAGAGGGAGCTCCAGGCTCTGAATGAATTCTCACCGTCTAAATGTGCAGTTGATGTGTGTCTCTGCACTGTTCATAAATCTACCAGTAGCTTTAATGCCTTACTCCTGAAATTGTTCGCCATTCCCACCAGCTTCTAACCTCTATAGGAGTGCAATAATGTCTTCTCGGAGATAGAAGGCATTTCCTTGAGACTTGGCACAAATCATTCACTTTTCCTTCTCACGTTCAGCAAACCAATTTAAAGTGACACATATGTACCACGAGTAAAGCACCAGGAGGAACAACATAGAACAGTCTATCTGTTTAGGCTCTGCTTCACTAGTTGTTATGTTGGGGCATCAAAAATATCTTCCTATTTCTGTACACGTGGTTCGATATGCTGAATGGCCACCTCCTGGTCATCTGGAAGGAGCTCAAGGACCTGACTTGGCGACTCCGGTGTTCCTGTTTAATATCTCGATGTGCTGACTGCGCTCCTTCCCTCCTTATGTAATAGGCAGGAGTATGTAATAACCTTATGTAATAACCAAGCATCTAAATTGAGAATTACTGCCTCACATCTAGTCTGAAGCGGATTTTGAAAATAGACCCAGAGGAAGGTCAGTGAGGATACATGAGCAGACATTCAAGCAGATATCCTGAACCGCTCAGTAATTATTGTTTCTGTTCAAAAGAAGAACTCCATAAGCATGTGAAACACCATCGTTCACAAAAGCTCTCAAGAATACTAGTGATGAGCATTAGTGGAGGGCCAGATTTATAATGTTTATTTCAGGGACCATAAGCTGATGTTAAGCATGAATTTCAGCTGTGCTTCCTGATTTACCCCGTCCCGCCCCTCCCCCCACCCGAAAACACTGCCATTGCTGCTCCATCCTCTTCCCTGCTCGTCTCCACTACCTAATTCCAGGTTCTTCTTCTCAAATTACAGAGTACATACTCTCACATTATGGTCCCTACCCATTTCACCTGAGCTCTTTAATCAAGTCTACCTACTCTGCAGTAGTATCAAGCTGCGTTTTGTGCTGCCACTTTACCTTTGGTCTCAGTGTGGCTCGGCCTCTCCATTCATGCTGTTTTACACCTCCCACTCACATCTCATTCTGGACAGTTTCCTTCTTGGCGTAAACCTTATTGAAAACACCTCTCCCCCTTTGCACTGAATTCACACTGTGATCCAAATTTCAAAAAGTATACTCAGCCTTCATCTCACTCTGCGAAAGGGAGCTGCACTCTGACTGTGTGGTACAAGAATTCCCCTTCTTATATGGTTCAGGCCAGAGATGCGCTTTCACTTTAGAGATCATGTTGCAGTTGTATAAGACTCTGGTGAGGCCTCATCTGGAGTATTGTGTGCAGTTTTGGTCGCCATACTATAGGAAGGATGTGGAAGCTTTAGAACGAGTGCAGAGGAGGTTTACCAGGATGTTGCCTGGAATGGTAGGAAAATCTTATGAGGAAAGGCTGAGGCACTTGGGGCTGTTCTCATTGGAGAAGAGAAGGTTTAGGGGAGATCTGATAGAAGTGTATAAGATGATTAGGGGTTTAGATAGGGTAGATACTAAGAACCTTTTACCGCTAATGGAGTCAGGTGTTACTAGGGGACATAGCTTTAAATTAAGGGGTGGTAGGTATAGGACAGATGTTAGGGGTAGATTCTTCACACAGCGGGTTGTGAGTTCATGGAATGCCCTGCCCGTATCAGTGGTGAACTCTCCTTCTTTATGTTCATTTAAGCGGGCATTGGATAGGCATTTGGAAGTTATTGGGCTAGTATAGGTTAGGTAGGACTCGGCCGGCGCAACATCGAGGGCCGAAGGGCCTGTACTGCGCTGTATCCTTCTATGTTCTATGTTCTATGTTCTATCATCACACGATTGGAGAAAGCAATTCAGGTGTTTGACCTCTTCTTGGTACTCGTAAGAGTTTCCTGTTGCCTTAGTGTTGTAACATGGAGGAAAACAAATCACAGTATGAAGCTTGGGCTGAGTGTTATTTATCTGTCATTTGAACACTGTTTCTAAATTTGCAGTGTTTATCTTTAAATGCTTGTTCGTAAAGTTAGTGTCAGATAGCGTGTAGGACGTTGAGGGATGACATTGTAGAAGTTTATAAAATCATGAGAAGTATGAATAGAGTGAATAACCAAGGGATTTTCCACGGAATGGGGGAGTTCAACCATAGAAGGAATAGGTTTAAGGTGAAAGAGGGAATATTTGAAATGGACGAAGCGTCAATGTTTTCACACAGAGGGTGATGTGTGTATATGGAATGAGTTGTCAGAGGAAGAGTGGGAGATGCAAGTACAGCTATAACATTTAAAACTCATTCGGACAAACATATGAATGGGAAAAGTTTAGAGGCATATGTACAAAATGTAATCAGATGGGACTAGTTTACTTTGGAAAACCTGGTCAGCATGGACAAGTTGGACCAAGGGTTCTGTTTTTGCGCTATATGACTATGAATCTAGAAAGGGAGGAACAGAGAAAAATCATATGGTGTAGTCAATTGGCAAGAAATACAAAAAACAAGCAGCACGAGCTTTTCCGAGCATATAAAAAAAGTTCAAGATGAGTGTGTGACCTTAGGTGAAATTAAGTTAGGAAAGTATACTGATGTTAATTGGAGGGTGTGACTGAATAATTGCCCATAGGGAGCAGACAGATAACTTAAACCCGTGTTTTACATCTTTCCTCACAGGGGAAAGCACAGTAAGTATTTCAATGGTGTAAACAAAATGGTAATATGAGAGAAGTTCTTGAACTGTCTCTAACAAAAGGAAAAAGGATTTTTCTAACAGATAAGAGTAAGAGTAGACAGGTCAGCAGTAATTCATAGCTGGTTTTGAAAGAAGTGGCCACAGTCTTGGAGTCATTCCGCCCTCTCTATCAGATGTTAGTTCTGCTGTTTGTTAATGTAAGCAGTAAGTGCGGTAGCTTGAATGGGTTGTCATCAGGTTTAGGTACACACTGTTCTGACATGGCATGTTCACCCACACTCATCCCTGATTTGGAGATCGGCTTTATGGTAATGGTAGACTGAGAGATTATATTGTTGTTGAATATAATTCTGCTGCTGCTGCTACTACAGTTGCTATGATTTGCAGCATCACATGAATGTCCAGTTTGAGCAGCAATATCTGCAATACAATTCTGCTGCCTGTCCTCAATTCGCACGGGGACCCGGTCACCCTTCTCCCCTGTACACAGTGCCCTATCCCGGTTTCTGATGTGGGAACGCTTCCTTTCTGAAAAATTCTCATCCTGTTAGGGTCTCTCCATGATGCCATGCCTCGAATTTGTACATTCCTCAAAAGCAGTTAACGTTTTCCTCTGAATCTTTCCCCCTCCAGTAATGCCATCTTCTGTTTAAAGCGAATGTGTTTCCCTCGGTTTCTCTCCATGATCATGATTCAGAGCTCTGTCGTGTCAGTGATTCCTGCCTTATGTAGTTTCAGAACAAATGAATTTGTATACCTTGCGTTATCATTCGCTTCCCGGTATATGGCGCTCCCTGTTGGACAGGGACATGTGAGCAGCTTTGACACACATATTTGAAACTTGTTCAAAAACAGAAATTGCTGAAGACACTGACAAGTCTGACAGCACCTGTGGAATGAAAGCAGAGGTAATCTTTCGGGTTCGGTGACTGTTCCTCAAAGCATCTAGTAAGTCCAACAATTTTTGGTTTTGTTTCAGATTTCCTGTATCCAATGCTCTTTGCTAAATTGAAAATGCGTTCTGTAACTTTTCATTTTTGAAGGAAATCAGTGAGTCAGAGAAACAATGTTAATCTTTCAAGTCCAGTGTAAATCTTCTTCAAACGTGTAAAGGATTGAAAGACGAGTGTTTTAGTATCTTGGCAGAGGTGGAAAATAGTGTTTGTAGGCCCAGTGCGAAAGATAAATGGGCTTTAAATTGTGGTGAAAGAGACACAGATATATAATGGTTGTAAATTAATGTGTAAATAATATAAATAATAGAATGCAACATAAACAAGACACGAACTTAGGGAGCCCAGGAGGGAGAGTGTATGGAAAAGGGAGAACAGCCATAATGGGTTCAGACAGTGAATTTATGGAATTGAATATTAACTCCTACAGACTGTAACGTACCAAAGTGTAAAGTGAGGTGTTACTCGAGCTTGGGTTGTGCTTCATTGGAATATTGCAGCAGCCTGCATTTTCTTAGAATCCCTACAGTGTGGAAACAGGCCCTTCAGCCCAACAGGTTTATACTGACCCTGCAAAGAGTATTACACCTAACATCAACATCCCTGAACACAATCGACAATTCAGCATGGCCAGTTCACCTAACCTGCACAACTTGGAACTGTGACAGGAAGCTGAAAGCTACGCACCCCTCAACTCACTGCTATCCATGTGCATGTCCAAAAGTCACATAAATATCCCCAATGACACTGCTTCCAACACCACCTCTGGCAATGCATTCCATGCATTCACAACTCTCTGCGTAAAGAACCTACCTACATCTGACATCTCTCTTTTACCTTCCTCCTAATATTTTCAAACTATGACTTCACGTACTAGTCAATGCTGCCCTGGGGAAAAGTCTCTGGATGTTGACTCTATCTATTCCTCTCATTATTTTGTACACCTCGATCAGATCTCCTCTCTCCTCCTTCTCTCCAGAGAGAAAGGTCCAAGCTTGTTCAAACTTTCTTCATAAAGCAAGCCTTCCAGTCCAGGCAGCATCGTGGTAAACCTTCTTTGCACCCACTCCAAAGCCTCTGTATCTTTCCTATAGGAGGGCGTCCACAACTGGACACAATATTCCAAGTGTGGTCTCACCAGGGACAGGTCGTGCTGCAGCAAAACTTTGCAGCTCTTAAACTCGATCCCGCTGTTAATGAAAGCCGAAACACCATATATTTTCTTGACACCCTATCCACTTGGATGGCAACTTTGAAGGGATCTGTGCACTTGTGCACCCAGATCCCTCTAGTTCCACCACACTGCCAAGAATCCTGTATTTAATGCTATATTCAGGATTCGAAATTGACCTTCCAAAATGCATCACTTCGCATTTATCCAGGTTGAACTTCATCTGCCATTTCTCAGCCCAGTTCTGCATCCTGTCTGTGTCGCGCTGCAGCCTACAGAAGCCCCCTATACTATTGACGACACGTCCAACCATTGTGTCATCAGCAAATTTACTAACCCAACACATAACCTCCTCATCCAAGTCATTTATAAAAACTACAAAGATCAGAGGCCCAAGAACTTAGCCCTGTTGGATCCCTCTCAACACTGTCCTCCAAGCAGAATACTTTCCATCTACAACCACTGTCTGCCTTCTGCCAGCCAGCCAAGTCTGAATCCAGATAGCCTAATCTCCCTGTATCCCATACTTCCAGACTTTATGAATGAGTCATCAATGGGGAACCCTCTCAAATACCTTGCTGAAGTCAACATGCACCACATCCACTGCTTGACCGTAGTCAACCTGTCTTGACACCTCAAAGAAATCAAGAAGATTTTTGAGGAACGACTGCCTCTCACAAAGCCATGCTGACTGCCCTTTAGTCACACTATGCTTTGCCAGATAGTCATAAATCCTATCCCTCGGAACTTTTTCCAAATTTTGCTGACCACAGACATAAGACTGACTGGTCTCTAATTGCCAGGGATTTCCCTATTACCCTTCTTGAAATAAGGAACAACTTTCGCCTCCTTCCAATCCTCCGGTACGACTCCAGTGGAGAGTGAGGAGGAAAATATCATCATGAGTGACTTTGAAACCTCCTTTCTTGCTTCCCGGAGCAGTGTAGGATAAATCTGGTCGGGCCCTGGGGACGTATCCATCTCAATGTTTTCCAAAATTGCTAGCACATCAACTTCATCAATCTTGACCTGGTCAAGACTGATCTGGCCCAGCTCCTCTAAGTTTTCATTTACTACACGTTCTCTTTGCTTGGTGAAAATCGAAGCAAAAAACTCATTTAGGGCTTCCCCTATCTGCTCAGACTCCATGCAGAAGTTCCCTACGCTATCCCTGATCGGCCTTACCTTCTCCCTGATTATTCCCTTATTCCTCACGTATGAGAAAAATACTTTTGGATTCTGTCTAATATTTC
The DNA here is from genome assembly GCF_020745735.1 of Hemiscyllium ocellatum. Lineage (NCBI taxonomy): Eukaryota > Metazoa > Chordata > Chondrichthyes > Orectolobiformes > Hemiscylliidae > Hemiscyllium > Hemiscyllium ocellatum. The sequence goes on from NW_026869341.1 coordinate 566,550, forward strand.
TTGCCAAGCCTTTTTTCGTGCCCCATCATGGCTCGCCTCGTTCCATTTATGAGGTCCTTTCTAGCAAGACTGTAATCCTCTAAAGATGTGCTAGATTCTTGCTTCCTCCATCTTCCATAAGCTGCCTGCTTCTTTTTGTCGAGAAGTTTCTCTGTTCTCATCATCCAAGGTTACTTAATCTTACCCATTCTTACCTGTCTCAGAGGAACAAATTTGTGTATCACTCGCAACAACTGCTTCTTAAACAGTCTCCACATATCTGCTGTGCCCTTTCTGTGGAACAATTGCTCCCAGTCTGTACTTCCCAACTCCTGTCTGATAGCATCATAATTTCCTTTTCCACAATTAAACATCTTCCCTCGGAAACTGCACCTTTCACTCTCGCAGACTATGCTCCATGTGGGGCAGTTGTGATCACTTTCAACAAAGTGCTCTCCCACCGTGAGTTCTGACACCTGTCCTGGCTCGTTGCTGAGCACCAAATCCAAAATAGCCTCTCCCCTCGTCGGTCTATCTACATACTGAGCAAGGAAACGGTCTTGAACATACCTGACAAAAACGGCTTCATCCACACCATTTTCACTTAGGAGGTTCCAGGCGATATTGGAAAAGTTGAAATCACCCATAACAATAACCCTGCTACGTTTGCATTTTTCTAGAATCTGCCCGCCTATGAGATCATCAATCTCTCTACTGCTATTCGGTGATCTGTAGAAAACACACAAATGCGGTGACTGTTCCCTTGCTGTTCCTAACTTCCACCCATACTGACTCAGGAGACAAACCTTCCTCAACAACCTTCATTTCTGTAGCTGTGACGCACTCTCTGATTAGCAATGTTACACCCTTTCCTCATTTTCCACCCATCCTGTTCTTTTTTAGATAAAATTAGATTACTTGCAGTGTGGAAACAGGCCCTTCGGCCCAACAAGTCCACACCAACCCTCCATAGAGCAACCCACCCAGAACCAGTCCCCTACATTTACCCCTTCGTCTAACACTATGGGCAATTTAGCATGGCCAATTCACCAAAACTGCACATCTTTGGATTATGGGAGTAAAAGTGAAATGCTGCTACACCTGGAAGGTGTGTTTAGAGCCTTGGACAGTGAAGAGGGAAGAGATGAATTGGCAAAAGTTGCAGCTTCTGCATTTACATGGGAAGGTGCCATGGGGGTGTGGGGAAATGTTCGGGGTAATGGAGCGTGCCACAGAAGGAATGGTCCCTGTGAATTTCTGACAGTGGACGGGAGGGGAAGATGTGTTTGATGGTGCTGTCCTGCTGGAGGTGGTGGAAGTGGCGGAGGATGATTCTGTGAATGCAGATTCTAGTGCAGTAGGAAGTGAGGACAAGGGGAGAACTTTCATTGTTCTGGGAAGGAGGGGACGGGGTGAGGGCAGAAGTGAGGGAGATGGGACTGACATAGCTGAAAGCTCAGTCCATCAGATTTAGGGGATTTCTCGTTTGAGAGAAAAGGATGACATGTAGGAAGCTTCCCAAAGGAACGTGGCATCATCGAACAGAAATGACAGAGACAGGGAAACTGGGAGAATGGAGTCACCCTCCGCTGATCATGTGTTCAGCCCCAAACGTAGGTTCCCCCTGAATGATTGAAAAGAGCCAGGCATTTCAAATGCAGATTTATGTCATATACCTGGTCAAACACGGAGTGTGAAAATAGACACAGATGAAGGTCAGCAGATGTGTGTGTATGTGGGTGTAGGGGTGGGGGTGGGAGGGTGAAGGTGTGGGAACATTTAAGCAGGTACTGATTAATAACTCTCAGTAATGTTTGGCTCTGGTGAAAAAGAAGATGATATGAAGATGTGAAGATGAACCACCCTTGATGCACAAAGGCCTTGAAGGATACTAATCAATCACAAACTGAAGAATTCAGATTGGTGAGCTCGAGCGTCGGCCATATTTGTGAAGTCTACTTTTAGAACAAGAAGCAGATGGTACAAAACAAAATACAAAGAAAAAACATTTCAAAACTGGCAACAAATATGAAAATAAACTAGCCGCAAGAGTTTTCCGATATCGAATTAAAAACATTCATGATGTGTGTGTGACCCTTGGAAGAAAGGCAGGAAAGTATATGTGGGATACCTGGAGGATGTGACTGGGGAACTGGTTTCAGGGAACAGGCAGAGAATTTAAAACAGTATTTTACATCGTTCCTCACAGGGGAAGGCACGAAGAGTTCCAATGTTATAAACAAAATTGAAAGTTTTGTACTGTCTCTAACAAAATGAACAAAGCTTTTCTCAAACAGAAAAGACCAAGGGTAAACAGCTCATCATCAATTCATAGCTTGTTTTAATAGAAGTGGTTACAGAGTGACTGGCGGCACTGTGTGAAATATTCCATACCGCTCGGGATTACAGGAGTGTTCCAGTGAAACTGGCGAAACTGCAAAGTGGCGTCTGTCTTCAAGAAGAGAGTGAGTCTTCAAGTGTTTAGGTGCTCCCTTTGTCTGAATAGTGGAGCATATTTGAGAGGCTTAATGGCCTCATGATGCACTTTCATCGTGAGTGATATATAAAAAAAGTAAAACTCTACTCCTTCCTCTGATGCGTTACATGCTGGGGGATGAACATTTTGCTGAAGTTGAATTATTTTGAAAATTATCTGGAACATTGTACAACCGACATCATCCAGCGAATTCTAGAAACTGCACTCATAAGAACATTTTATAACCATGTGGGGGTATTGCATAGGTGAGAGAGAGAGAGAGAGAGAGAGAGAGAGAGAAAGAGAGAAAGAGTGCTGCATTGCAGTGGTGAGAGTGTTGGAGCCTTATTCTGGGGAAGGCGCTAACGGATATACAATGAGTGTGAGAGTAGAGAGAATACAGTGACCTTTATTCTGACAGAACGGGGAAGGCTATTGATGCTTTTCCTGTATTGCTGGACTTTTCATCGGACCGCAGATACTGCACTGAGCTGGGTGGTGTGCTCAGACCATGCTCTGGGAAGAGAATGGTACCCCTCCGTACCAGAACAATCACCAGGACCTCCGTGCCCCTGTCGACAAGCTGTGGTGTAATTTTCCCTTATCTGCCATGCTCGGATAAACTGTGCAGGGCAGCTCCAAACTGAGAAAGCTCAACCGTGTGCCCATTGGCCTTTTAATAATGGCAGCAGTACCAGGGCTCAATGAATATCCATGGGCATCCGGGCGATAGTGAGCACTACCAGCCATAATGGGTGGGAAAATCGGGCTGGCGTTGAATGAGAGGGACACCATGGGGTGGAATGGGTAGTTAATCAGTTGTGTTCGATAAGATAACACCAGGAAACTAGCTCTGCCTCGCGCAGATTTTCCTTCAGTCACATTCAATGAAAATGGCACTGAGACAAATTATTGTACGATTCAGCCCAATGAGTCGAAGATTCTGCTGATCCTACTCCCAGTTACAACGCTGCAGGACAATTGCTTATCCAAAACTCTCAATCACCTTAACTTACACCAATATCCTGCTCACCCATCATTCCTAGAAACAGTGGCTTATATTGCAAGATGCTATCGAAATGTTCTCATTTCACAATTTTTAATCCTACCATCAGATCCTTCTCTGAAATTCTCTCTTAATCTCCCCCTCTCTTTTAACCAAGTTCCTCCCATTTGTTGGTATTTAAACTGATTTCCCCGCCATCTCTGTCTGGCAGTGAATTTCACACCCACAGCACTCCTGTGTCATGCCACAATGGAGATATGGAGCTGTAAATGGAGAGGTGCTGCACATCCTATCACTTCCAGCATGAGCTACAAGTTTCCCCACGCTGGGCAGTGATCAAGCATAGTGTTACTCAGCAATGCAGTGATTGGTGTACACAGTTGTGTATGCTGGGAAGGTAACTGCTCCAGATTAAAAGATAAATTCACTGCTATTCACTGCACAGCTCCCCATGCTGCACAGATATCCAGTCCGTGTGTATAGAACAATGCCTTTGTGTGTTCTGCACAGCGCCCTGTGCTGAACAGATCATCGAGTCCAAGTTTATTGATCAGTGCACTGTTGGACACAGAAGTAGTGAACATGTGAGCTCTAAACAGTGTTCGATCCTGAACTGATTGCTGAGCAGTACACTAGCCTGGTCTACGCAGTGCTTTATGTTGAGGAGGTACCTCATCTGGGCTTGTACGGGTCCGGGCTGGATCTGAGAGGTGGATTGGGTATCCGATATAATTCCTGACATGATTATCACTCCTCCAGCTCGGCCCATTCCGCTGGTAAATGTGAGGTGCTGTGTTTGAGATAGAATTTACTTTGTCGAAATATTCGACATTAAGCAAATCACAATTTATTCGAAGACTGTCGATAAAAGACAACAAAAGGAAGAGGAACTTGCAAAACTTAATTCTGTTGGAAAACATAGCAGAATAATAGTTTATTTAACTACTGTACAGTAACTGCTCCAATATGGTATCATCGGATAAGCACACAAATGTCAAAAAACAAATGCAGGAAACAAATTGTCTGACAAGCAGTTCTCCAATCCAGGAGGAAAGAACATCAAAATACACTTCAGAGAGAAATCTCAGAGACAATGTGTAGCACCCTGGAGAGATTTACTACCTTCCAACCCTGCTGAGGTTCCAGCAATAACTGGCAAAAAGGGAAAACTAAGAATCCTGGTTCTGTGAAAATTTGACCATCACTCCACAGGACAAGGCCGCGGCTGCAAGAACATAAGGAATGGACTGTATTGATATCGTCTATGGCTTTGTAGGTGTCTCTTAAAAATGCCTAAACCCACCTAAGCCATTTAATGCTGGACAGACAAAAGTCAAAGTTAAACATATATAAATAAATCAAAAAGATGCAACAGGCCTGGTGATCAGACACAGACGGCCTCGGGAGCCCAGCAATTCCTATATTGCCAAAACACAGCAGAATCATCGAGCTTGTGAAGAGAAAGAATTATGACTCTCCTTTACCTCGATGTTTACAACTGGAGATGTGCCATTAGCCCAATAATCATCGATATCAAAATCCCACACAACCAAGTATTATTGTGATATATCAGAGTTGTCGTGAAATGGGTTAACTGCAGCTGTTTGTTCAGTGACTGTGATTAATATCAGTCTTCCTGGACCTAACTGGGTCACTGGAGGATATCACTCTTCCATAATTAGGGACTTCTTTCAACTTGTTATGCCATAGTATTCGGCGCAGAGTCAACCTCAACAAGATTGGGATCAGCAGCTGCAGAGAAAGAGAGAGAGATCAGAATCTGAGAACATTCGAATGGTCCAACAATGGATTTTTATCTGAGAACATTAGGCTGGAATGTTCCAACAATGGATCAGAATCTGGGAACATTACACTGGAACGTTCCAACAATGAACAGGAGTTTATCCGTGGGTCTTTACTGGCTTTCTCAGGATTGGCCATGGTTACAGTTGCGGATACGAGCCGTACTGATGATTATTCAAGCTGGGTACTATCCCATTCTCGCTATCATTGGTGTGCCTGGTACGTCTATCTCTATCAATTCTATGAATGATGTTGAATGTTATTGCTATTCTGGTTGATTATATTTAACAAAAACATAAACTTTCAGTCACAAACGCCACTTCATTCTCATGCATTTCCAAACTGCTTACTCATAAACATCTGGGAAGGTAAAAGACCGTTCGGAACCTTGAGTCTCCTCTTTACCGTGAAATGCTTTATATCTCCATATTCTCTCTGTCATCAAACCTGCCGACGCCCCCCTTCATAATATCCCCAATCTCCAGACTTGCCTGAGTTCTGTTGCTGACTTCGCCATCATGTACCCCTTCGTTAACGACAGATTTTGTGGCTCCAGTTCTCTTCTGACCTCTCCTCCAGTTACAAATATTTTGACCACAAACGTGTTCTTTTCTCTACAGTTATTTCATAACAGGGACTCTTAAACAGAGTAATAATTACACTGACTGTGTAATTCAGAGGCGCAAGTCATGACTCTAAAAGCATTGTCAGAAATCCTACCACAGCCGATGACTAAATTTAAGTTCCAATATCAAAAATTAGAATGAAACCTACTTTCACTCATGGCAAGCATAAACCATCAGGATTTCTTTTCTTATTTAATTGATAAGCTTTGGTAAAGAAACCTAACATTATTGCACTGTCTGAACTAAGTGTCACCTCAGATCCACAACAATATGGTTGCCTCCATATTGCCATGACAAATGGCCGCGTGGTCAAGGGTAGTTGTGATGGACAACAAATACTGCCCTTGCCAGTAGTTCTGGCATCCCGCGAAACAACAACAACACCAAATGTGGATGCTGGCAATCTGAAATAAAATTCTCCACCGTCTGAAAGAATGTTGGAGGATCTCAGCAGGTATGGCAGTCTGTCGGAAAAGAAAACACAAATAACGTTTCGAGTTCAGTGAAACTATCAAAACTGAATGCAACTGAGAAATAATATTATTATATCAGGGATGGATGGAAGGGTGAGCGGGAGGTTTGTGTCGAATGGATAGTGTCCAGCAAGAGAGAGAAAGTGAGAGAGAAAGGGAGAGAGAGATTGAGAGAGAGAGAGAGAGAGAGGAAAAGCAAGCAAAAAGATTGCTGATGATGGACTGGAAGGAAAACAGAATGGGAAGTTATTCTACCATTTCCCCTTTTCACACTTTCCTGAATATCATATTTATTATGGGATGTCCCTGCTTACCGTGAGTTATGTTCCCTCTATCTCTCGTCTCTGAGTGTGGTGATCAACTCCATCAGCAATACTTATATCGCTGAGATATAGAGAAACGTAATGTTCCATTGTCAACTGCTTCTTTGGAGAGAGGAGCTGTTACTGTGCGACTGTGTGAAGATGTAAGAGCTTTCTCAGCCAGGCAGAGAAACTGAGGAGCTGTAAAATGTATTGCTGGAAAAGCACAGCAGGTCAGACAGCATGAAAAGATCAGGATAATCGACGTTTCGGGCATGAGCCCTTCTTCAGGAAAGAGGAAAGTATGCCAAGCAGACCAAGATAAAAGGTAGGGAGGAGGGACTTGGGGGAGGGGCGTTGGAAATGGAATAGGTGGAAAGAGGTTAAGGTGAGGGTGATAGGCTGGAGAAGGGGTGGGGGCGGAGAGGTCAGGAAGAAAATTGCAGGCCTGGAAGGTGGTGCTGAGTTTGAGAGTTGGGATTGAGACAAGGTGGGGGGAGGGGAAATGAGGAAGCTGGAGAAATCTGAATTCATCCCTTGTGGTTGGAGGGTTCCTAGGCGGAAGATTCTTGGTAGTGTGGAGGAACAGAGGGTTCTTGGGGTCGGTGCCCACAGACTCCTCAAATTTGCTATCCAAGTTGATTGGGTTGTTAAGAGGCGCATGGTGTTTTGGCTATCAGTTGCAGGGGGATTGAGTTTAAGAGACACGAGGTTATGCTGCAGGTCGATAGAGCCCTGCTCAGACCGCGCAGGGAATATTGTGTTCAGTTCTGATATCCTCATTGTAGGAAGGATAAGAAAGCTTTAGAGAGGGTAAAGAGGAGATTTACCATGATGCTGCCTAGACAGGGGGCAGGTCTTATGAAGAAACCATGAGGAAGCGAGGGCTTTTCTCTCTGGAGGAAAAAATAGATGAGAGGTGACTTGATAGAGGTGTACAAGATGATGAGAGGCATAGAACATAGAACATTATAGCGTGGTACGGTCCTTAGGCGCTCGATGTTGCGCCGCCCTGTCACACACAGCTGAAACCCATCCCACCTACATTCTTCCATGTCCGTCCATTTGCCTGTCCAACGACGTCCTAAATGCACATAAACATGGCGAATCTATGACAGATGCAGGCAAAGCATTCCGTACCCTTACTACTCTCTGAATAAAGAAACTGCCTCAAACACCTGTCTTATACCTATCTCCCCTCACTTTCAAGTTGTGTCCCCTCGTGTTTGCCGTCCCCATACCTGGAAAAAAGAGAGAGTGATTGGCCAGAAACATTTTCCGAGGGCAGAAATGTCTATCTCTAGGTGGCATAAATTTAAGGTAATTGGAGGAAGGTTTAGGGGAGATATCAAAGGTAGATTATTTACACAGAGAGTGCTGGGTGTGTGGAATGCACTGCCAGCGGTGGTAGTAGAGTCAAATTCTTGAGGGAAACTTAAGAGACTCTAGGGTAGGCAATGGAACAAAGTGAACTGAAGCTTGTAGGTTAGTCTGATCTTAGAGTAGGGCAAAGGGTACAACGTCGAGGGCTGAAGGTCCTATTGCATGCATTCATGTAGAACTCTGAGCTCAAAAACTGCATGAATTCATGTAAAACTCCGTTATCTCACTTTTTAGATTAGAATCAATATAAACATCATGGCATAGACAGACAACACAGGGTGCACCACTTTTAACATATTGTCTAGTTATCACCATTATTAACAGCTAACCTGAGAATACAATTTTTTAAAACAAAGTTTTGTGATTTTCATATGAAAGAAGTGAAACTATCATGGTATTCAAACAGATTAAAGGCTTAACAGACAATCAATTTTTCAAAGTTTAATTTCAGTTAAATCACACTGTAAATTTCTGCTCTAAATTCTGTGTTAGGCTTGAGCACTTAACTATCACCTGATGAAGGAGAGACACTCCGAAATCTAGCGTGCTTCTAATTAAATCTGTTTGACTATAACCTGGTTTTGTGTGATTTTTAACTTTGTACACCCCAGTCCAACACCGGCATCTCCAAATCAGTATTGTTCTTTGTTCTGTGTTCGATGGAAGTGCTCAGGAAAACTTAAACATTAAGGGAGATTTGAGACTTGGAGCAGGTCAGCCTTGATCTTAGTGAAGGGCAAGGCAGGCTTGGGATGTGAATGTCCTTCCCCTGTTTCTGATGTTCTCCCAATCTGTTATTGGAAAGTTAGTAGATGTTATTTTCCTGGAATGACTTTTATGGAATGTTGCAATCAGGGAGACCAGCGGATTTTATGAGCCATTGCTGGGTGAGATTTGGGGGTTGTATTCACAGTGAATCTGGGTCTCAAACATGATCAACAAATGAAGCACAATTTACAGAGAGTGAAAGCTCTGTAAAAAGAGATGAGCAACCTCTTTCATATCCAACCTGGGCCTTCCGATTACATTTTCCAAATCTCCCAAACCGTGTGGGACAGTCTCGATGGACGAAATGGTCTCCTCTGTTTTTGTGCACTATGTTATAACAGTAAGTGGACTCCAACTACTCCTGTCTAGCAGGCTAGAGGGATTGAATGGAACACAGAAACGTGGGACTGAGGTGCAGGAGTGGGTCATTTAGAGAATTTGAGCCTTCTCCACCAGGCATTAAGATTGTGGCTGATCAGACTGTGGTCTCAGCCTCATCTTCCTCTCTGTATCCCATTATCCGTGACTCACTTCTCTGTCAAATCTTTAACTAACTCAGCTGTCAATACTTGTAATCAGAGAAGCACCACAAACTTCTAGCGAAAAGAATTCCCAATCGAATGGCACTTTTGGAATTTTTCCTCATATCGCTTTGAGAATAAGAGAGTCATACAGAGTGTAATCAGATCATTTTGCCCAAATTGTCCTTGCCAATCAAGCAGCTTAATCCCACTTGCCACCTCCCTCTGAACCATTCCTATTTATGTACCTATCCACATACATTACAAACGTGTAATTGTACCCGCTTTCACCACTTTCTCTGACAGTACACCCACCAGCCTCTGTATCAAAAAGTTTCCCCTCAGGTCCCTTCTAAGTCTTTGCCCTGTCACCTTCACCCTATGCAGTCTAGTTCTGAACACCCCTACACTGGGTAAAAGATCTTGCCTATTCAGACTGTCCATGCCCCTCAGGAGTTTTTAAACCTCTGTCATGTCACCATTCAGCCTCTGACAGGCAAGGAGGAAAAGCCTCATCCTGTTCATCATCTCCCTGTAGCTCAAACCCTCAGTTTCCAGGAAATCCTTGTAAAACTTTTCTGAAGCCTTGCAAGCTTAATAACATCCACCCTTTAGCAGAGTCAACTGACATGTACGCAGTATTCTTAAAGTGGCCTCACCTGCGTCCTGTACAAGCGCAGCACGTTATCTCAACTCCTATACTCAATGTTCTGACCGATTAAGGCAAGCATGCCAACCGCGTTCCTCACCACTCTACCGACCTAAACTCAACTTTCATGAACTATGCATCTTCATCCGTACATCTCCTTGTTCAGCAACATTTCCCGGGCACTACCCTACTTTAACTTAGCAAAATGCAAAACCTCACAAATATCTAAAGTAAACTCCATCTGCCAGTCCTTGGCTCATTGATGTTCAATGACCCCGTTACACTCTGAGATAATCTTCTTCACGGTCCACTGCACTACTTTGGTGATGTTATCTGTAAACTTACTAAACATGCCACCGATAATCACATCAAAGTTGTTTATATCCGTGATGAAAAGCAGTGAGCTCAGCACTGATTCTTTCAGCACACCGCTGGCCACAGGTCTTCACTCTGGAACATAATCCACTACCTTCAATCCAATTTTGTATCCAATTGGCTAGCTTTTCCTAGATTACATATAATCTAATCTAAGTAATCTGTCGACGATGAGGTACCGTATTAAATGTCTTGCTGAAGTCTGTGTAAACAATGTACACCACAGTGTCTTCTTCAATCTTCTTTGACACCTCTGCATAATACTCAATCACATTAATTAAACATGAATTCCATCACACAAATCCATATTGACTACCCCTAATCAATCGTTGTCTTTCTAAATGGATGTAAATCCTATCGCTGAGAATCCCCTCCAACGAACTCCTCGACACTGACGTTGGCTGTTTGAGTCGATAATTCCATGTGTTTCTTTTTTTTGGATTATTGCTCCCTTTTCTAGCCCCACTCCTCCTCTGGCCACAAAAAATAATTATAACTAGGTTGGTGATATGGCCAATGTTAAAGTTCTCAGAGTGTGTCAGGGTCAGTGTTAGGAACAAGTTAGGCAGATTTATTTAGGGGAGAAAGTGAGGACTGCAGATGCTGGAGATCAGAGCTGAAAATGAGTTGCTGGAAAAGCGCAGCAGGTCAGGCAGCATCCAAGGAGCGGGAGAACCGCCGTTTCTCCTGTTTTATTTGTAGTCATCAAGTCTTACAGCATGGAGAGAGGCAGAGAGGCTCTTTTGTCCAAACTCGTCCATTCTGACTCAAATATCTAACCACATTAACCTCATTTCCCAGCACTTGGCGCATAGCATTCTCGTCCTTTCCTGTCCATGTACTTGCCCAAATGCCGTTTAAATATCGTTAATATAAATGCTTCAACCACTTCCGTTGGCAGCTCATTCGTTTTGTGTACCACTCTCTGTGTGAAACAGTTCCAATCAGTTTCCTTTTCATTCTTTCCCCTCTCAACTTAAAATGATGCCCTCTCCTCCTCGAATAAAAAGGCTGGATCCATTCACCCTATCCATGTAAACTTCTATAAGATCCCTCTCAGTCTTCTATTCTCGAAATAAAAAAGGCCTCACTTGTCCAACCTCTCCCTATAATTCATACTATTGAGTTCTGGCAACATTTTTGTAAATTCCGTCTGCACACATTCCAAATTAAAAACATCTTCCTGATCGCAATGTGACTAAAACTGACACAGCACTACAAGTGTAGCCTCACCAACTTCCTGAATAACTTCAACATTACTTCCCAACGGCTCGCCTCCATGTCCTGACCGATGCTTGCTTGTGTGGTAAAACCTTCTTCATTACCATGTCTAAATATGATCCCACTTTCATAGAACGGTGGACCTAAACTCCATTTTCCCTCTGCTCAACTACACTCCTTAAGGTCCTACCAATCACCACGAAACTCCTACCTTGATCTAACGTTGCCAAAATATTCATTGGCCCACTTCTCCAGTTTGATCAAGATCCTGCTGCAATATCTGATATACTTCCTCACTGTGCATGATACCACCTATTTCAGTGTCATCTTCAAGTTTCCTAATCATGCCTTGTACCTTCGCAAGAACATCATTGTGACAGATAACAAACAACAATGGGCCCAGCACTGACCCCTGAGGCACTTCATGTGTCACAGGCCTCCAGTCCGAGAGCATCCTTCCACTAGTACTCATTGCTTACAATCATGAAGCCAATTGTGTGTCTAATTTGCCAGCTCCCTCTGGATTCCATGCGACTCTAATCTTCCAGACCAGCCTATCAATGGTAACCTTGTCAAAGGCCTTACTGAAAACTATACAGAATATGTCTACCACCCTACCCTCATCAACATTCCTGGTCATTTCATCAATGAACTCAAACAAATTTGAGAGGCATGATCTCCCACTCACAAAGCCATGCAATCTTTCCAGTCTAAAAACAACCATTAATAATAATTATTAAAATTAATAATAACAAACTAATAAATAACAATAAGATGACATTTTCCATGGATAATAAACTATCCATGGTATGTGATATTGGAACGTGTATCATGGTTGAAGGGCATAATAGAGTTTGTACCTGTGTCATTGAACTGTATCGAAAAAAGCAAGGTTGGCAATGTGATTCAGTGGCTAGTACTGCTGCCTCATAGTGCCATGGATCCGGGTTTGGTTCCAGCTTCGGTTGACTCTCTGTGTGGAGTTTGCACATTCTCACTGTGTTTGTATGTGTTTCCTCTGGGTGCTCCATTTTCCTTCCACATCCAAAGATGGAAAGCACAGGTGAATTGGCCATGCTAAGTTACCCATAGTGTTATGTGCATTCGTCAGTGGTAAATATAGGTGTGGTCTTGTTGGGCCAAATAGTCTGTTTCCATACTGTAGGGAATCTGTCAAAAATATTATGTCTAAACAAACCTTATCTTTCCAAATGTATGTATATCTCATCCCTCAGAGACTTCTCAAGTTAACTAGCTACCACAGATGTTAGGTTTCCTAGTCTTTGGATTCCAGATTTTTCTTTGCTACCCTTCTTGAATAATGGCACAACATTTGCTAATCTCCAATGTTCTGGAACCTAAACTGTAGCTACCGATGATACAAAAATCTCAACCAGGGTCCCTGTAGTTTCTTCTGTAGCCTCTTGCAGTGTTCTTGGATGCATCTGTTTAGGAGCAAGAGATTTATCAAACTTCATACATTCTAATGCATCCAACACGTCTTCTCCTGTGATATTGACTCATCCCAGGATAAAACTACGACCTTTGTTCACCTCCCAAATCTTCATATATTTCTCCACGGTTAAGGCAGAAGAGAAATATTCATTGAGAATCTCACACATCTCCTATGGTTCTAGACATGCATGTCCACTTTGGACCTTGTGGGGTCATATTCTCATTTAGTTATTCCTTTCCCTTTAATATACGTAATGAACCTTTTTGGATTCACCATAATCTTCTCAGCCAAAACTATCTTGTGCACCCTTTTCGCCCTCCTGATATCCTTCTTCAGCAAATTACTGTATCCCCTGTATACCTCCAGGGATTCCCTTGATCCCAGTTGCCTGGACCTGAGCCACGCCTCCTTTTTGCTGGTCGAAGCCTCAATACCTCCTGACATCCATGCTTCCCTCTTCCTGCGAACCTTGCCCTTTTCCCTCACAAGAACATATAGAACTTGAACCCTAGACGTTTCACTTTTAAAGGCCTCCCACTTGCTGGAGATGCCTTCGCCTGTAAACAAACTCCTCCAACCAATCCCTACAAGCTCCTGTCTAATTCCATCAAAATTTGCCATGTCTCAATTTAGAACTTGAACACCTGGACCTGTTTTGTTCTTTTTCATAACTTTTTAAAAATTAATATAACTATGGTCACTAATCCCCGAGTGCTCCCTCATTGTCACTACAGTCACCTGTCCTGCCCTCGTTCTGAGAATAGGTCAAGTCTTGACACTTCCCTAGTTGCACCCTCTACATACTGCTTGAGGAAACTTTTCTGAACATACTTAATAGATGCACCCCGTCTCAGTCCTTAATTCTATAGCATTCCCAGACTATGTTTGGAAAATTAAAATCTCCTACTAATGCAATCCCATTGGCCCTTCAAGTCTCCCCAATCGCTCTACATATTTTTGTTCCGCTAATTTCTCGTTTACTATTTGGGGGCTTATGGAAAAACACAAATAATATCACCATTCCCTTCTTATTTCTAAGCTCCCTCACAAATCCTCACTGGATGTTCCTTCAGTTATTTTATCTCTGATTACTACTGTGATACTCGCCTTAATCAAAAATGAAACTCGCCCTCCCCTCCTTCCTCCACCTCTGTCCCGCATAAAGCAACTTTACCCTGGTACATTAGGCTGCCAATCTTGTCCTTACCTTAGCCATGTTTCTGTAATAGCTTTAATATCCCAGTTCCACGTGCATATCCACGCCCTGGGTTCATCGGTCTTATCTGTCAGCCATGTTGCATTGAAACAATTGCAATTTAATCCAACAGGCATTCCTTGCTCCCTATCGTGTTCCAGCCTGACCTGTCTCTTCACTTTACTGTTTCTGATTACTGTATCTCCTTCCAGCCTCGCACTTGCCTCCTTGCTGTTGAGGATCCCACCCCTCCCCAACCCCTGCCAATCGAGTTGAAATCCGCCCTTGCAGCACTAGCAAACCTATCGGCCAGGATATTGGTCGCCTCCCAGTTCAAGTACAACCCGCCATTCCTGAACAGGTCACCTCTGCCCCAACAAAGATCCCAGTGACCCAAAAATCTCTGCCCCCTGCACCAATTCTGTCGCCACACATTCATGTGCCATATCCTTTGGTTCTTACCATCACCAGCACAGAGCCCTGAAAGTAAACCAGATATTACCCACTGTCGTGGTCCAGTCTTCTACCCTTTTTCCTAGCTCTATATAATCACTCTGCAGGATCTCATCACTATTTCTACACATGTCATTTCTACTCATGTGCACAAAGACTTCTGGCTGCTCCCTGACCCGGTGAGAACGTTCTGCAGCCGCTCCGAGACATCCTGCACCCTGACACGTAGGAGGCTTTACACCATCCTGGATTCCTATTTGCAGCCACAGAATCTCTTGCCTGTTCCCCACACTATCGAGCCTGAATAATTCCTTCTGAAGTTATTCTGCTCGTACAACCTTCTGACAATGGGATTTCTTCCTGAAACAGTTGGATTTGGTTGAATTGCATTGCTTCAAGGAATTGGGAAATTCTAACGAATCCTCATCAGGAATTCTCTGTGAGTGGGAAAGACGACTAGGCTTTCAATTTCACTCCAACACATTGCTGTGTTGAGAGACAGGAAACAGAAAGGGAGCAATAGACTGTTCTTTCACAGATAGGCTACATTTTTCCATCTGTAAGTTAAATCATTAACATTATCAGACGCTAAACTGGGCTGTGTGAGCTTTCCTTGAAAATTGTCCGAACTATATGACTCCATCACATTCTCGATTCCAGCATTGCTGCTGCTGTCGTACACATCATCAATTCATTAACATTAAATGACCCTACTTGTTTTGAATATGTGCTAGTATGTGCCTGCATAATGTAAAAATAAGCGTTTCGTTTCTTCATAATACCTGTGCTAAGATGAGAATGTTTTATATTTTAACAAATACAGAAATTGCTTGAAAAGCTCGGCCTGTCTGACAGCGTATATGAAGAGAAATTAGACTTCAATTTTTCGGTCCAATGACCTTTCCTTTGAACATATCGAATTCTTAAATTACTTCCCCAGTGTTATTCTCCCACACAAGAAGAAATAACCATCCGTTATTCACCAAATACACTCTTCTCAAGGTCTTATATGGTCAATAAAACATCTCTCATTCGCAGGCTGAACTGTTAATTCTTCATAACGGAATGCCTTCATCCCAAGAACGAGTTAAGGGCAACATCTTTGAAACATTTCTAAACCTTTTATTTTTCAGTTTAGGCTATCATAACTACACATAGTACATCAGATGTGATCTCAGCACTGCCCTGCACTGATGCAAAAAAACATGGCTTAGATCATACCCAACACCCCTTGCACGAAACAGAATCATTCCATTTCTCTTCCAAATCACTTGCAACATATTCAGAGTAATTTGATGTGATTCATGTACGAAGACACGCAAATCCCCCTGTACCACTGACTTCTGCATTCTCCCTGCATTTAAATAATATTCTGCTGTTTTGTCTTTTCCACGAAACAAAAAGTTCCCATCGCCTCCATTGCACTGATTCTTTTTTACTGAAGGTTTGCTCACAGCCGTTTTCTGACTGTATGCCATTGCAGATGCGCTGGACTCCCCCGTCTGTATCCTCATGCAGATGCTCTGCCCTCCTCCTGTCTGTATCCCATTGCAAACTCTCTGCCCTCCCCGTCTGTATCCCATTGCAGACTCTCTGCCCTCCCCGTCTGTGTCCCATTGCAGACGCCCTGCCATCCCCTGTCTGTCTCTCATTGCAGACGCTGTGCTCTCCAATGCCTGTATTCCATTGCAGACGCTCTGCCCTCCCCTGTCTGTCTCCCATTGTAGACACTATGCCCTCCAACATCTATATCCAATTGCAGACGCTCTGCCCTCAACTGCCTGTCTCTATTGCAGACCCTATGCCCGCCAATGTCTATATCTCATTGCAGACGCTCTCCCACGGCAGATGCCCTGTCCTCCCCTTGTCTGCATCCCATTGCAGACGCATGGCCCTCCCCCGTCTGTATTCCATTGCAGATGCTCTGTCTTCCTCTGCCTGTATCCCATTGCAGACGCCCTGCCCTGCCCCTCTCTGTATTTAATTGCAGGCGCTCTGCTCTCCCCTGTCTGTATCTCATTTCAGATGTTCTGCCCTCCTCTGACTGTAACCCATTGCAGACTCTCTGCCCGCACACTGTCTCTATCCCATTGCAGATGCTCTGCCCTCCACGGCTGTGTCCCATTGCAGACGCTCTGCCCTCACCAGGTCTGTTTCCCATTGTCGACGCTCTGCCCCTCCCCTGTCTGAATCTCATCGCAGACGCTCCGCCCTCCGGCTGTCTGTGTCCCATTTCAGACGCTCTGTCTCCATTTAACATCTTATTGAATGACTATCTGGTCCATGAGCAAACTGAGCTCCATCCCCTTCATCCAATTTATTTATTTGGATTTAAATTTTTGATGACCTCACATAGATCCTTGAAGTATTCTATCAGTTACAGCTTTCCAAACACAAAATGCATAATGTTCTCTACTCTGTATTTCCTGACAGCTATCCAGGGTGCCCCTGCTCCTGCATAACAGCCTGGGATGGTTATATGGCGTCCTCCTATTCTGGATAATTTTCTGAAATGACTTGAGTCCTTCATTCTATTCTTTTCTAACCCCATGGATGGGCATAATGGCCTTCTCCTGCTGCGTTGTCACGATGCTGACTAGCTGAATGGAATCATTTTCTCCCTCTGTCACAGTCTTGAGGGTAAATTGACAGAACAACATGTGAGTTAGGAGCAGCAGTTGCCCATTCGGACCCTCCAGCCTGTTGCTTAATTTAGAAACATCACGGCTGGTCTGACTGTAGCTGACCACTCCCTCTCCTGTCTTCTCCCAATAAACATGCCCTCCCCTGTACATCAAAGGTCAGTCAAGGTCAGCCTTGAAGATCCCGGGAGACTTGACTGTCCCCGGGTCTGAGAACGTCACAGATCACACAATCCAAAGGAGAAAGGAATAACGCTATCTCAAATGGAAATGGGAGACCCCTTTCATTTTAAACTGTTTTAACCTCACAGCAAGTCACCTCCTCTTTTCAGAAACAAAGCAAATAGTAACAAGCATATACCATTCAGCCCCTCAAACGTATCCCACGGTCCTATTGACTGTTCAGTCAAGTATTTATCAAACTTAGCTTCTCCTGTACCCTTGGAAAATAATCCTGACACCTTAAGGCCACAGAGCATTGGAAATTGGACTTAGGCCATTTGGCCCAAAAGATCTATTTTGCAGTTTGATCCTGTCTGGTGTGTTTCTCAACACAATTTTCCCTCTTTCTCACTGCAACTCTTGATCGTTGTTTTAATCTAACCTTTGTCTTAAAGACATGGTTGCATCGGTGTCTCTATATGCGTGTGTGATTGCGTGTGTGTTTCTGTGTATATCTGTGTAAAGGCAGGAGACAGGGTGGTGGTGGATGGTTGTTTAGTGAACTGGAAGCCTGTTGGCAGCGATGATCCAGAGGCAAAATTGTTGGGTACACTTTTGTTTGTCATTTATATAAATTATTTAGATACGAGTTGTAGAAGGCATATTTCGCAAATTTGTGGATAACTTCGAGTTTGGGTGTACAGTGGATAGTGTTTGTATAATGAAGAACCACTGAAGATTACAAAGAGACCTTCAGTTATTAAATCAATGATTCATAGAGATGTACAACAGGGAAACAGACTCTTCAACTCGCTCATGCTATCCAAATATTTGAAATTAATCCGCTCCCATTTGTCAGCATTTGGCCCATGTCCCAATAATCATAAAGCCACCCAGTTGCCCTTTAAATGCTGTAATTGTTCCAGCCTCCACCAGTTTCTCTGGCAGCTTATTCCATAGAAGCACCATCCTCTGCAGCAAAAAAAAAGTTGCTCTTCATTGTCTTTCAAGTATTTCTCTTCACATCTTAAACCTATGCCTACTGGTTTTACCTTGGGGAGAAGGAACCTTGACCACTCAAACTATCCATGCCCTTCATAATTGATTGGCTATGCTTTCAGTCACCCTGAGTCGAAATTCTCAAATTCAGTCGTCGTACCTCTTCCTTCTCCAGCAAGGCACGATTCCAAAAAAGTTTAATCAACTTGTTCAGATATATTATGAAACAGCTCTGTGAGATTTGGAACTACAATTTTCGGCGCAGTTACAGGGACACTACCGTCATTCAGCATTAGCTCCTAAAGCTGCAACATGATGCTCCTGTGTGTTTGTTCATCCGCCTGTTGTAACACGCTGTGACACACTTCTACAGAACATGAATCCACTCCACCTTCTCCAGAGATAGGGCCGCTATCAGACATTCATGGACTGGAATCGAATCAAGAGGCCCGGCTCACACACGTGGGCACCATCCATTAAACAAGGCCTAAATCACGCCCAGATTTCGAGTCATATTTAAAGTGTATGGATTTATTAAATTCTGGTTAACATTACCAAATTATACAGTGGACATTTATAATTGAAAAATAAAACAAGTTATTACCCTCAACTAAAGGATTTTGAGTGCATTCGCTGTGCCATTGAGACAACCAATGAACATCTTCAATTACTTGGCTATAATTTCTGGTTTAAGTGGCTATTACCAGCAGTCTGCTATATTAGGGAAAGAAATCCTGCAAACATACTCTGCAGTATGAAGGATCTCGAGTAGATATCAATACTGAACACTAGAAACGAGGAACGAGCACAATTCTGGGCCCAAAACACCGGTCACTATTTCAAATCTCTAGCATGTGGCTCCCCTCTTCCTAAAATCATTAATTAATATAAGGCAACTGCCTCCTTGCCAGCTTCTCCTTACCGACTCCTCCCTGTAACTGCGCAAGGCAAACCAAGCTCTGGGTCTTTAGAAAACTTAAGACTGGTGTCCAGAGGCCTTCTGGAGAGGGGATTGTCGTTTTAATCCAAAGGGGGAGTGTGATGGGAGCAGTAATAACATTCACTGAGCTGAGGTGTGGCAGATGGGATTTAACATGGATGCATGTGAGGCATTGCATTTTGATAAACCAAAAAGGGGAGGGCTTACACAATTAATGCTGGGCTTTGGTAGTTATGTAGAAAAGAAGGACCCAGGGGGACAGGCATAATTCATTGAAGATTTTGGCGCAGGGTGTTTAAGGTTACTTCATTGGTCATACCTTTGAGGTTAGAAGTTGGGAAGACATGCTGAGATTGTGCAGAATATTGATAAAGCCTTTCCTGAAGTACTGTGTGCAGTTCTGTTAAAGGAAAGAGATTATTAAGCTGGAGATGGTTGAGAAGAGATTTACCAGGATGTTACCAGTAACACCTCATCTTCTGCCTCGGAACCCAACAAACACACGGCATGAACATTGGATTCACTGATTTACAAATCTCCCCTCGCCAACCCAGATCCCAGATGCAGCCCCCGGACTCACATCTGCCCTCCTGAGGAGACCTAATGTCCACCTTCCTTCCCACCACTCCGTTCCACACTCCTCACCGATCTATCAGTATCACCTCCTACCTTCGCTCACGTATTACTTATGTTTCCCCCAGCCTCACCCCATTATCCATTTTCTCTTAGCCCCCTTTCCCCTCGCTAGTCCTGAAGAAGGGTCCAGCTGAAACGTCTACTTTCTTGCTCCTCGGATGTTGCCTGACTTACTGTGCCTTTTCCACCACCTTGCTTTACCTACACTGAATTATAAAACAGCTGCAGTCTCCATTATGTCTTCGGTACAATTCTCTGTTAACATAACCATATCGTTGTCTGTTATAACTGCATGTAGTCTTAGGGACATTTTCTTCTCAGATCATGGACGATAAAACTTTTCTCAACGTTTTACTGATATTGCAGTGCCTGATCAGTAGTTAAAGAACATAGTTTCAATTTATAAACAGAGAAGCATGCTTATGTTCTGATAAACCTCTGGCATTGCTTCCATATCCAAGGCAGATTGAATGCTTACACATGAATGATCTATCAGCCCAAACGTTTGTTCCTTCAGTCTCCCCACATATCCCATCCAGAATGTGTAAAGTTTAATCATTTTTTTAAAATTTTAGTAAAAATGTATTGAATTGAAATAGGTTAACTGGAGACATTTGTGCAGCGACTGCGATTTATGTCAGTCTCAGTGGATCCTAAATGTGTCACTGCAAGGCTTTTCTCTTCTATCAATTAGGATCTCGGTTCAATGTGTTATCCCATAGTATCAGCGGGAGCATCACCGACAGCACTAACAGGGATCAGAAGACCCAGAGAGAGGGGAGGAAAGATCAGAATCTGAGAACATTAGGCTGAAATGTTCCAACAATGGATCAGAATCTGAGAATATTATATTCCAACAATGGATTGGAGTTTACTGGCTTTCTCAACCTTGTATCTCATTTGTTTTGCGAACCAATGATGTATTGATGGTTATTCAAGCTGTTTACTGTCCTATTCTCGTTATAGTTGGTGTTCCTGGTAACTCATTCTATTTGTTCATAAAGCCAGGTTAGGCTGAATTGCGGCTCGCATTATGTAAAATTTAGAAAGCTGGACGTCAATATTTTCATCTCCAATGATATAGTCAATTCCTCACAAATTATAACGAGCAAATTACTCATGAGAAATTGCTCACCAATATGTGAAGATGAAACAGACTATTCTTAAACTCCTTAATCCTTCTAGCTCTGCACAGATCTACATTTCTGTATTCTCCCCACTGACTAATCCTGTCCAATACCACCTTCATGATATCCTCATCTTCTCGTCAGCGTCAGTGCATCTTCTGAATAAACCATCAATTGTGCCTTTGTTAAATCTGGACACACGTTATTAAGTCCCTTCTAACCACATGTTAGTTGCGGAATAATTGATCTTGAGTAAGTTTAACTTGTTCACTGCACAGAACCTGTCAGACAGGCAATACTGCATGCTGCTTAAATCATTTACACATAATCTGGTGGCACGGAATAATAATCTGTTGATATCTCATGAAGGAAATTGATGTAATTGAAGTGAAACTATCGTTATTTGTGATTTTGAAAAAGCCCAGCTGCTTGCTTCATGTCCTTCAGAAAAGTCAATGGGTTATACCTCCCCAGTCAAGTCTGTGAAAACCCACCGCAATGTGTTTTACTCTTTATGGTCCTGTGGAACAGCTGAACCAGCCACTCAGTTCAAGATCCATATAACATGCTGGCATTGTCAGGACTGCACACCTCACATGAGGGAAGAACAAAAGTAAAGTTAGCTCCCTTCCTCTGTCTGTTTTCCTTATTCCTACACTTCATTTCCATTAAGGTAAGTGACCATTCACTATTTCAAGTGCAATCTTTC
Source organism: Hemiscyllium ocellatum (assembly GCF_020745735.1). Taxonomy (NCBI): domain Eukaryota; kingdom Metazoa; phylum Chordata; class Chondrichthyes; order Orectolobiformes; family Hemiscylliidae; genus Hemiscyllium; species Hemiscyllium ocellatum. Next base: position 588,451 of record NW_026869341.1, read on the forward strand.
TGACTGAGTCTCTCCCCAAGAGTGATGTTCATCTCTACAGGCACCTCTGGTGCTGGCTTTACTGATGCTGACATACAGAGGTAAGGAAAATTTAAATTTGACATCGATGGCAGTACATAACGAAGGAATGGGTTTTTACATCATAATAAAGATATGGCGACCATTAAGTGAGGGAAAGGAATTATTGTGATCATCGCTGAGAGTGTTATAAAGGCTGTATTTGGGGTATTATGGACATTTTTGTTATCCTTTAAAACGAATGATCTGATTGCAATAGAGAAAGTGTAAAGAATTTTCACCAGAATAATCAGTGGGCTGGTCGTAAAAGAGGAGTGAGTGAAGGTCAATCTGTAGCACTGTCAGAGAAAAAGAGACAATTGCACTGAAACTTGATGGTGATGGACAATCACGCGTTATGTTGTACACAGACACTGAGAAGATGATAAATTCCATGACTTGTATTTTTTTATTTTAGTCGGGGTGTATGATTCTGGGAATTTAAGTGCCTCTGAGGATAAAATCTTCAGCCACATCCTGCCTTGATACCGGGATAAATCCCTCTTAACTGAGCAGGTCAGTTAACCACTATTGTTAATGTTAATACGTGATGGTATCTGTGTGGAGAATGTTTTCTTCTTATATAGGGTAGTGAATGTCAGAAATTTTCAGGTGTAAAAACGTAGGGGAGTTAGATCACTGCAAGTATTTAAAGATGAGAAAGATGGATATTTGACCTGTCAGAGAGCAGAGGGTGGGAAGAAGTGGGCATTAAAGAGGAGTTAATGCCAACGGTAGATCAGCCATGATCGCATACAATGGCTTGAGCATCCGTATTACCTACTCCTGTTTCTTATGTTCTCATTCTGTCATTGCAAAATGGATGGTTGCAATTGACCAAGAAGTGCTCTTACTGAATGTTGAGGACAGTGAGAGAAAGGTTTCTGGTGAGCCATCTCTGGGCGAGATATGGGTCCGATATTCAAAGTCAATCTGGGACTGCAGCATGACCAACAAATGAAACACCAGCTCAGCGAGGAGACAAGCTGTAAAGAGGTGAGAGGCCACTTTTGTATCCGGTCTGGATTTCCCATCACATGTTTCAACCCACATCAAATCACACAGTGTTGAGGGACTGAATCACATCCTGTAACATTGCAGACCAGCTATTTGGAGCAAGTGGTCTCTATCTGCTCCTGTTCAGGTGGTTTTAAGGACTGAATAGAACATTGGAATATCGGACTGAGGAGCAGGAGTGGGTCATTAGACACTTTGTCATTGCTCGACCAGACAATAACATCTGAGTGTGGTCTCCGCAGCACTTTTCTGTCTGTCCACAATTTTCCTCCATGTCTGTTAAATGTTGAACAAACCCAATTTTGAATAAATGCAAGCACCCAGTCACAATGCTAGGGAACTGCACAAAGTTTAACTACACAGGCAGCACAATTCTGGAAGGCACCAGGCATTTGTCTAACAGCTTTGTTCCCATCCAATTAATTCTGCTGCAGTTCATCATTTTTTATTTATTCATGGAATGTGGATGTTGTTGATAGGCCAACATTTATGGGCCATGTTTAATTGCGCTGGAAGTAGTGGTGTTGAACTTCGTCTTGGGAATAAATTTTTGGGAAGAGAATTCCCACTTGAACAGCCCCGTGAGAATTTATTATTCCTGTTCCGACCAATGTTGGAGGGTCACTGTTTCATTTTCCAGCCCCACTTCTTCACTGGTTACAACAAATGTGAAGTGTAACCTAGGTCATTTTCTCGAAAAATGTGAGACACAGAGTCATACACATACAGACACACACACCAACGCACATGTCTGAAGAGAATAAAGAATAAGGAATGGTTTCCAGAGTTTCCTAGTATTTTTAATCATATCAAATGGAAAAGAGATAATGTGTCCCAACTGCTATTCTGTCTCCGAATTTATTCTACTCAAACAAGCTGCTGGTATGAAACTTCTTCCTGGAACAGTTCGATTTGGCAGAATTTCCTTTCCTTCAAGCAGTGCAGCGATTCCCAAGAATCCTCAATAGGAATCTCCCACGTTTGTTAAAGATGATTCAGGGAATTTTAATCTCACACTTTGCTGTCAGGAGAGACAAAGTAAGAGAGCAGGAGCATCAGACTGCAGCTTACGACCATTAGATCATCGAACATAGGAACAGAAATGAGGCCATTGAGCCCATCGAGTCTGATCTGCCATTCAATCATGCTGACAACTTTCTCAACAACATTCTCCTGCTTTCTCCTTGTAACCCTTCATCCCTTTCATACTCCAGAAGCAATCTATCTCTATCTTAAATATACACAATGACCTGACCTCCACTGCCTTCTGTGAAAATGAATTCCATAGGTTCTCCACTCTCTGGCTGAAGACATTTCCCCTTAACTCCGTTCTAAAAGGATTTTCCTTTTCTCTAAGGTTGTATCCTTGGGTCCTAGAGTCTCCTACCAATGAAAGTCTTCTCAACATCCACACTGTGCAGGCCATTCAGTATTCTGTATGTTTCAATTAGATCCACCCACATCCCTCTGAACTCCATCAAGAAAAGACCCAGAGTCTTCAAACGTTTTCATAAATTAAGCTTTTTATTCCTGGGAGCATTTTCGTGTACCTGCTGTGAACCCATTCCAAGGTCAGCACATCCTTCCTGAGACATGGGGCTCAAAATAGCGCATAATACTCCTCATGTGGTCTGACCAGAGTCTTATAGAGCCTCAGAAGTACATCCCGGCTTTTACATTCAAATCCTTTCAAAATAAGTTCCATCACTGCATTTGCCTTCCTAGTACTGACTCAACCTGCAAGTGTACATTGTGAGAATCCTGGACTTGGATACCCAAGTTTCTTTGCACTTCAGACATCTGAATTTTCTCGGTAGTCCATGTTTTTATTCTTCCTACTAAAGGGCATGTTCCCACAATTTCCCAGTTTGTACTGCATCTGCCACTTCTTTGCCCATTATCCTAACCTATCCACATCCGTCTTGAGTCACCATGCCTCTTCGACGTTACCTGTCCCTATACCTAACTTTGTATCACCTTCAAACTTAACCACAATGCCTTCAGTTCCTTCATCTGGATCGTTAATGTATAAAGTGAAACGCTGTGGTCCCGACACTGAGCCTTATAGAACACCACTTGTCACCGGCTGTCATCCTGAGAAGGACACTTTAATCGACACTCTTTGCTACCTGCCAGACAGCCAAATTTCTATCCGTGCTAGCACCTTGCCTCTAATACCACGGGCCCTTGCCTTATTCAGTAGCCATTGTCAAAGACCTTCTGGAAGTCCAGGTGGATGGCATCCATTGGCTCTCCTTGTTTTAAGCTGCTCGTTACGTCCTCAAGGTTTTCTAGCAGATTTTCCAGGCATGGCCTCCCCTCGATGAAACCAGCGAACTTTGTCCTACTTTTCCAACTACATCCAACTACTCAGAAATCTCATCCTTCACAATACATTCCAGGATCTTACCCAGAGCCAAGTTGAGAATAGACAATCTGTGATTTTCCATTTTTTGCTTTACTCCCTTTTTAAACAGGGGTATCACGTTAGCGATTTTCCAGTCCACTGGGAATCTCCCTGATTCGAGAGATTCCTGAAAGATCACCACCAACGCCTCCACTGTCCCATCAGCTATCTGTCTTAGAAATCTGGAGTGGAGTCCATCTGGTCCAGTTGATTTACTTACCTTCAGGCCATTCAGTTTTTCCAGCACCTTCTCCGAGGTGATGGCCACCTTACTCAGGTCTGCCCACTAAGTCTTTTCAACTTTTGGCATATTACTCGTGTTTTCAACCGTGAAGACTGATGCAAAGTAATTTTTCATCTCCTCAGCTATTTCCTTGTTCCACATTACTATGTCTCCTGTGTCAATTTCTAGGGATCTGATGCCCATTTTTGCCTCTCATTTTCCCTTTCCATATCGAAAGAAGCTCTTACAGTTTTCCTGTATATTTAATCTTCTAATTCCTTACTTTTGTTTATCTTTCTCTCTGTTGGTCTTTACAAATGTTATGACATGGTGGTGAACGCTTCTATTAATTAAACCAAACACCCAGGAAAGCTCAACTCACCTCGAAATCTGTCAGAATATGAATGACAGGGGACTCCCAAATTCCAGTATTTAAAGGAAATAACGCGAATTTATTGTTTACTTTAAAAGTCAACATTAATCCACAACTATTTACAACTTTAACCAACACCCGTCCCCCCCTCCCCGCCACACAACTGCCCGCAACTGTACAACAATATGCAGTTTCAATTAGGCACTTATGAAGATTGCATCAAAATAATCACAAAACCACACAGCCTCTGCCGTCCTCTGTGATGTTACTCTACTGGCTGCTGAATTCCCTGGGTCAATGTATTTCTGTTTACTGTGAATATGTTTCATATTAAAACGTATAAATGATTAGTGAGTATTTCCTAATTTCTTGCGGAGCAAGATGGTTGATGCCCAGGCTTCTTCCGTCTCGATTGCATCTGCTCTCCACCAATTTTCAAAATGTTCGCATTTTTATATCGCCAGCATCAAACTGTCTCACTGGTCCAATGTTGGCAAAACAATAAATTCAATCTCGATTTGCTTTCAGTGACAGAGAGAGTGAAGAAAAGAGAGTGTTGCATGCAACAGTGTGACTGGTGGAGCAAGAGCCATTTCGGGGGCAGGTGCTGTAACAGATATACATAGAGTGTGAGGGAGTAGAGAGAATTGGGAGACGTTTGTCCTGGCAGAGTGAGGAAGGTTATTGATGCTTGTCCTGTATTGAAAGGCATTTCTTCAGATTATCTCACCATCAGGGTGAGCCTTCCAAATGTCTTGTCCACATCTATCACTAATAACACCACAGGGCACATCCCTCAGCTTCTTCAGAATCAGTTTATATGGATCTTGCAAACAACAAGGAGAAACAAACATTGGTACCTTACATATCTAAACCAAAACAGTTGTGCATCCGATTCTCTGCAAAATAGATATGTAAATATCGTGGGTGCTGCAGTAATACTGGATGATTTAAAATTGCATCTAAACTGCGTTAACTAAATGATTACTAATGCTGTGAAAAATACATTTCATAAGTGTATATGAAGTAGGTTGAAGAGTATGTTGTGAACCAAAGTAGAGAGCAGGTTATTTCGGGCGTGGTGTTGTGTGGTCAGAAGTACTAATTACTCACCGTGCTCTGAGGAAGCTATTGGGCAATCGTGACATTAATATGTTGCATTTTACACGGCACCTGCATGCAATATAGAATGTTTGATCATTACACTCAAATATCATGGAAACCCAAAGGCTAGCGGGCGAAGTGAATTTGAAAAATACAATATGACATTTAGTGTGATACAAACATCGGTTGTCAGTGATAGAAATACTCAAAAATACGTACATATCACTAAGTTACAAACACCAAAGAAAGGGAAGGGGACTCACTGATGGTTTACATAAGAAATTAATGATTGCATTAAATCTAAGGAAGCAGCTTCAGAAGAATTCCAGATATTGTGCAAAACTGAACATACAGCGAGATTTACTTTTCTGAAAATAAGGATGAAGAAAGTGTTAAGGAAATCAAAAAGAACATGAATACAAACAAACAGGAAACACAAAGACGGCTTAAGTCTACGATCCATGTACCAAAGAAAATTAAAGTAAGGCCAAATATGGAAATTTGTAAGGTATCGGAGAAATTATTGTGGGGAACAAGGAAATAGCAGAGAGATTAACCAGCTACTTTGCATCTGTCTTCAGGGAGAAAGCACGAGGAAATCTCCGTGTAAAGCAAGCAATCACCTGGGACTTGTGGAACTAAAGACATAAAATCAATTCATATCAGCAACAAGGCAGTACTTGAAAATGGAGCTAGATTGATCATTGTTAAGTCTGATGGGCCTGATATACTTCATTTCAAAATGTTAGAAATAAAACAGCATATTAATTCAACTGTCGGTGACTGTGTTTTATTTTACTGTAGATCCTGTAAAGACAATAAGCTCTTGTTGATAACTGGAAGGTAGTAAACATGATCCATCCATGTACACAGGGAAGAAGAAATAATATGGAGAACTGCAGACCAATTAATTTGACATATGTAAGGAAACAGTTAGAATCCATTATATAAGAAGTGATATTGGGTACTTCGAAATGAACAGCAAAGTTGCAGAGTATCACAATGCATTTCTGACAGAGAAATCATGCCTGACAAACTTTGGAATTCGGAGTTATTTCTTGCAGCATAGACCACGGACAACCAGTGGAAGTAGTTTATTTGGATTTTCAGAAGTCTGGTTGGGAAAAAATTCTGGCTGTAACAGCTGCTCCTTTGTTGAGGTATTTTAGGTGTTGAAGGTGATTTCCTCAAATTCCAGGAGCAGCAATTTCTGCTTTGTATGCCGTTGCATTGTTTTGCAACTTTGGGGAAAAAAGTCAAAGCAACAGCAGTTTTAAGAGGGAAAGGAACAGACAGAGGAAGCACATGGTGAGGGGAAGAAACTGACAGGACAGTGTACCTGTACAGTTACTGCCTTTGCAGTTTGAATTCATGTATCGCTAGATATCAGAGTGCATCTAGTAAAATTAACAAACAGTGAAATTTAGAACTGCTTTGGAGGAATTGTTTGGACAATGTCCCCAGCCAGATAAGTGAATTGTTTTAACTGTGTCCTACAGAAAGTCTGCAGAAGTGAGTAGAGTGGATTCTTCCTAAATTATATGTTTTTTTGAGATATATCACTTGATTAATCTTAAAATATAAGCCCTAAATATTAATTTAACCTGGGGCAGTGTTTTGTAGAGAAATAAGACAGTTTTGTTTTTTTGGGTCTGTAGATTGTGAAGGAGCACAAATGGCCTTAGTAGAATCATATGGGCTTCTTGTCAGATGTGTGAGTTTAAAAAGGATTTAAGGGTTTATGCGGATTATATCCGCAATAAATGCTTCTAGTTGCGAAGCCTATCAGATCGAATGGATCGGTTGGAGAGACAGTTAGAGACAATGAAGAATTTGTAGCAGCAACAAACTGTGATGGATGGCAGTTATAGGAAGGGAAGCAAGTCTCAGATGCAGTCACATAGATGGGTTAACTCCAAGAAACATACGAGAGGTAAGCAGCTAGTACAGGGGTCTTCTAGGGCTATCCCCATTTCAAACAAATATGCTGTTTTCGAAAATGACGGGGGAGGATTGGATTCACAGGGGAATGTAGCACGAACAGGCAAGTTTCTGGTATTGAGACTGGGTCTAAAGCAACAAGGAGTACGTCGGATTCCACGAGGTCAATTGTGTTAGGGCTCTCCCTAGTCTCAGGTACAGACAGACGTTTCTGTGGCCAGCAGAGAAAAAGCAGAATGGTTTGTTGCTTCCCTGGATCAAGGATGTCTCAGAAAGGATGCAGAATATTCTCACCGGGGAGAGGGGCCAGCAACAGGTCATTGTCCACATTGGAACCAGTGACATAGGAAGGGAAAAGTTTGAGATTCTGGACGGAGATTGCAGGGTGTTAGGCAGAAATTTAAAAAGGAGGTTCTCAAGAGTAGTAATATCTGGATTACTTCTAGCGCTATAAGCAAGTGAGACCAGTCATAGGAGGATATAGCAGATGAATGTATGGCTGTGGAGCTGGTGTATGAGGGAAGGATTCATATTTTTTGATCATTGGAATCTTTTTTGGGGTAGAAGGGACCTATTCCAGAAGGACGGATTGCACCTAAATTGGACGGGGACGAATATAGTTGCAGGGAGATTTGCTAGAACTGCTCGGGAGGGTTTACTCTAGTAAGGGGGGGGGGGAGGGGGCCAGGGAGATAGTGAGGAAATAGATCAATCGGAGATTGGTACAACTGAGAACAAAAACGAGTCGAACAGTCGGGGCAGGCAGGACTAATAAACGAAACTGCATTATTTCAATGCAAAGGGTCCTAACAGGGAAGACAGATGAACTCAGGGCATGGTTGGGAACATGGGACTGAGATATCATAGCAATTACAGAAACATGGCTCAGGGATGGGCAGGACTGGCAGCTTAATGTTCCAGGATACAAATGCTATAGGAAAGATAGAAAGGAAAGCAGGAGAGGAGGGGGAGTGGCATTTTTGATTAGGGATAGCATTACAGCTGTACTGAAGAAGGATATTCCTGAAAATACATTCAGGGAAGTTATTTGAGTCGAACTGAGAAATAAGACCGGGATGATTTCCTTATTGGTATTGTATCATTGACCCCTTAATAGTCAGAGGGAAATTGAGACACAAACTTGTAAGGTGATCTCAGCTATCTGTAAGAAAGTAGGGTGCTTATGATCGGAGAGTTTACTTTTCCAAACATAGACTGGACCTGCCATAGCATTAAGGGGCTAGATGGAGAGCAATTTGTTAAGTGTGTACAGGAAAATTTTCTGATTCAGTATGTGGATGAATGTACTAGAGAAGGTGCAAAACTTGACCCGCCCGAGGGAAATAAGGCAGGGCAGGTGACTGAGGTGTCAGTGGGGGAACACTTTGGGGCCAGCGATCATAATTCTGTTAGATTTAAAATAATTATGGAAAAGGATAGACCAGATCTAAACGTGGAAGTTCTAAATTGGAGAAAGGCCAATTTTGACGGTATTAGACAAGAACTTTCAAAATCTGATTGGGAGCAGATATTCACAGGTAAACGGACGGCTGGAAAATGGGAAGCCTTCAGAAATGAGATAACAAGAATTTAGAGAAAGTATTTTTCTGTTAGGATGAAAGGAAAGGCTGGTAGGTATAGGGAATGCTGGATGACTAAAAGAAGGTGGCATATGTCAGGTATAGAGAGGAGAGATCGAGCAAATCCTTAGAAGAATATAAAGGCAGTAGGAGGGAAATCAGGAGGGCACAAAAGGGACATGAGATAGCTTTAGCAAGTAGAATTAAGGAGAATCCAAAGGGTTTTTACAAATACATTAATGACAAAATCATAACTAGGGAGAGAATATGGCCCCTCAAAGATAAGCAAGGGAGAAAATGGGGGAGATACTAAACGACTATTTTGCATCAGTATTTACTGTGGAAACGAATATGGACGATATAGAATATCAGGAAAGAGATGGTTACACGTTGAAAAATCACCATATGACAGAGGAGAAAGTGCTGGGTGTCTTGAAACAGGTAAAGGTGGATAAATCCCCAGGACCTGAATAGGTGTACCCTAGTACTCTGTGGTAAGCTAGATAAATGATTTGCTGGGCTTCTTGCTGAGACATTTGTACCGTTGATAGTCACAGGACAGAAGACTGGAGTTTGGCAAATGTGATGCCACTGTTTAAGAAGGGTGGTATGGACAAGCCAGGGAACTATAGGCCAGTGAGCCTGACGTCAGTGGTGGGCAAGTTGTTGGAGGAAATCCTGAGGGACAGGAGTACGTGTATTTGGAAAGACAAAGACTGATTAGGGATAGTCAATATGGCTTTGTGCGTGGGAAATCATATCTCACAAACTTGATTGAGCTTTTTGAATATGTAACAAAGAGGATTGAGAGGGAAGAGCAGTAGATGTGATCTATGTGGACTTCAGTAACGCGTTCGTCAAAATTCTCCATGGGAGACTGGTTAGCAAATTTCGACCTTACAGAATACAGGGACAACTATCCAATTGGATACAGAACTGACTCAAAGATTGAAGACAGACGGTGGAGGTGGAGGGTTGTTTTTCAGACTGGAGGCCTGTGACAAGTGGAGTACCCAAGGATCAGTGCTGGGTCCTCTTTTTTTGTCATTTACATAAATCATTTGGATGCGAGCGTAAGAGGTCCAGTTAGTAAGTTTGCAAATGACACCAAAATTGGAGGTGGAGTGTTTAGTGAAGAGGGTTATTTCAGGTTACAACAGGATGTTGACCAGATGGGCCAATGGGCTGAGAAGTAGCAGATGGAGTTTGATTCAGATAAATGCGAGATGCTGCATTTTAGGAAAGCAAATTTTAGCAGGACTTATACCATTTAATAGTAAGATCCAAGGGAGAGTTGCTGAACAAAGAGACCTTGGAGTGCAGGTTCATAGCTCTTTGAAAGTGGAGTCGCAGTTAGATAGGATAGTGAAGAAGGCGTTTGGTATGCTTTCCTTTATTGATCAGAGTATTGTGTATTGGAGTTGTGAGGTCATGTTGCGGCTGTACGGGACACTGGTTAGGCCACTGTTGGAATATTGCGTGCAATTCTGGTCTCCTTCAATTCGGAAATCTGTTGTGAAACTTGAAAGGGTTCAGGAAAGATTTACAAGAATGTTGCCAGGGTGGGAGGATTAGAGCTATAGAGAGAGGCTGTACAGGCTGGGACTGGTTTCCCTTGAGCGTCAGAAGCTGAGGGGTGACCTTATAGAGATATACAAAATTATGAGGGGCATGAACAAGGTAAATAGACAAAGTTTTTTTTCCCTGGGTTCCGGGAGTCCAGACCTAAAGGGCATAGGTTTAGGTTGAGAGGAGAAAGATTTTGGGCAGCACGATGGCACAGTGGTTAGCACTGCTTCCTCACAACTCCTGCCACAGGCGACTCTCTGTGTAGAATTTGCACATTTTCTGCGTGTGTTTCCTCCCAGAATCCAAAAATGTGCAAGTTAGGTAAATTGGAAATGCTAATTTGCCCAGAGAGTTAGGTGAAGGCGAATGGGTCTGGGTGGGTTGCGCTTCAAAGGATCAGTGTGAATTTGTTTCCACTCTGTAGGCAATCTGATGTAAATGTAAGAGAGACCTAAGGGGCAACATTTTCACACAGACAGTGTTACGTGTATGGAATTAGTTGCCAGAGGATGTGATGGAGGCTGGTACAATTGCTGCATTTTAAAGACATTTGGATGGATATATGAATAGGAAGGATTTGGGGGGATATAGCCGGGTCCGGGCAGGTGGAACTAGATTGGGTTGGGATTTCTGCTAGACATGGACGGATTGGACTAAAAGGTCATTTTTCATAAGGTACATCTCTATGACTCTATAACTCACAGAGTGAGATCGTAAATGCAATTAGTTTGAATGGTAATTAAAGGAATACGTGTAAAAGGAAAGTTAAAGTTAGGTTGGACTTTGTTTAAGGGAATCGGAATATAGAGGTAAAGACATCATGAAGCAGTTGCATAGAGTGTTGGTGAGAGTGTCCCTGAGGTATTGAGTGCAGTGTTGGTGACCTAATCTAAGAAAGAGTACACTGGTCACAGAGGATGTGCAATGGACATTCTCCAGATTAATTCCTCAGACGACAAGAGTTTCTTGCGAACTCTACAGTTTCAAAGCATGAGAGGTGATCGCTTTGAAATTTCAAAAATCGATGATACATGTAATGAGGTAGAAATAAACAGGATGTTTCTCTGGCTGTCTACTTTATATTTAAGGGAAATAATGACAGGATATGGGATATGCCATTTAAGACCGCAATAAGGAGGAAAGTCTTCCCTCAGAGGGGACTGACTAACACAGAGGCATGGAAGGCTGCTGGCAGGGCAAGGTTAAGGAGAATCCCCAGATATTCCTAACGTATATCAAGTGGAACAGAACAACCAGAGAACATGTAGGGCCTATTAGTGACTTGCCAAGTTGTATCCAAACTCAACTTCATCGTAGAAGTCTGTTTTTGTGACTGGAGCTCAAATTCCCCCTGGTGTCCCACAGAGATCAGTTCTGTGTCCCTTATTATTTGTGGTATTCATAATTGATGTGAATGTGAATTGGGTAGGGGGAGTGTGATAAGTAAGATTGTGTTTGACACAAAGATTGGCCGGGTGGTTGGCAGTGAGGACGAAGGTCTTATGTTACAAGAAGATACAGATGGAATGGTCAGATGTTCAGATCAATGGCAGATGGAATGTAACCCTGATAAATATGAGGTGATACACTTTGGAAGTAGGAATCATTTAGGGGAATACTCAAAGAATGGCACTACACTAGGAAGCGCAGAGGGTGCCTCTCCACACATTTCTGAATGTGACTGGATATGATAATTGATGAGTTCAGCATGGCTGTAGATAAAGCCTTTATTCATTGACCCAAAGATTATACGAATTCTATATGGCACTTTGGTGAGGCCAAATGAAACATTGTGTGCAGTTCTGGGAGCCACATTACAGGAAGGGTGTGATTGCACTGGATGAGGAGCAGAGGAGTTTCACCAGGATGTTCCCTGGGATGGAGCAGATGAGCTGTGGAGAGAGGCTGGATAAGCTTGAGTTATTTATTTTGGAGCAGAGGAAGTTGAGTGGGTAAGTAATTCAGGTTTAATATTACAAGGGGCATGGACAGGGGGAATAAACAACAGCTGTCCTTTTTAGTCAAAGTTTCAGCTTCCTTACAGTCTAAAAACAGGAAATGGAGAATGGAGAACAGAGAAACATGACACAACTACCTCACTTCTGTCTTCACAGTAAAATACATAAACAAAGCCTTCCCATCAATAGGAGAAAACCGGAGTGCAATGAGAAAATGATATTGAATGAAATTAGTAAATCAACTAATTTGGTGAGGTAATTGGAACTGAAAATAATGGGCATAGAAAAAATCAAAAAAATCAATGGGAAACAAATTTGAGAAACTGACTGGTAGATTAATTACAGAAAAAAACAATAGAGACACTGAAGTTAGATTTTCAGCAAGAATTTTAATAGAGTCCCAAGCCTAGTGCGTAAAGTAAAAGCACATGGGATGGGGCGGGGCGGGGTGGTAATATATGAACATGGTGTTAAAGTGGGAGTGTTGACAGGAAACAATGAGTAGGAATAATGGGATGGTTTACAGTTTGGAAGGCTCGTGAGGCACCGCAATGATTGGTGCTGGGGCGCCAGATATTCACAATACATCTCAAACATCTCGTTGAGGGAATCAAATACAAAGTTTCCAAGTCTGCTGACGGAACTAAGATTTTGAAAAGTGAAGAGGATGTGAAAAAGACTTCAAGGTGATTGAAACAAATGGAGTGAATGAGTAAATATATGACAGATGAAGAGCAGTGTGGATAGGTGTGATGTTGTCTTCTTTTTTGGGAAACACTAAAATGGAAGCCAATCATTCAAAAAGGGAGTGATTAAGAAATGTCGATCTATAAAGGGAACTGCAGTCTTTTTTATGGTTTGGACAGACCTCTGAGGGCAGAGAGTTCTGAAGACAGAAACCAATACTGGGAATACATTGGCACGCTGACCAGTTTACGCTGACCCACCAAGTGGGAAGCTGTAACATTGAAAAGGATCTGTGGTACACCAGTCCCTGAAAGCAATACTGCAGGAGCAGAAAGCAGTTAGGAAGATAAATCGGGTGTTGACCCTCATTTCAGGGGGACTTGAGTTCAGGAATAAGGGTGTGGAGTATGGTGTAGAAGTAACGGGTCAGCCATCATTATATTGAATTGGATAGCAAACTCGACAGACCAAAGGGACTACCGCAGTTCCTATTTTATAGCTTCACAAGGTTAATCACATTAAGGGATGTGTACAGTGTGTGGGGAAAGTGCATTGAGGCGATGTTCAGACATTAACTAGAGTGGGGCAGGATCAATGTGCTGTACGGCCTATTCCATTCCCGATGTTTCTGTGCGGTCTGTGGGAAAGCTCTGTAAATGTTGTCACAAGTTCGCCGATGTTAGGAAGGGGGTCTCTGCAGGCTCAACAGGACTGTGTTTCCCGTTCCATTTTCCATACTGAGGCTGGGGCTGGGTGTTCTGTCCGGTTTTATCCTTTAAGACCTCGGAGCAGTTTGATAAAATAGAGTGTCTTGCTTGGCCTTTTCAGAGACCATTGAAGAGTTTATCACATGTCTGTGTGTCTGGTGTCACATTTAGGCCAGACCAGGAAAACACGGGAGATTCACTTCCTGAAAGTACATTGGAAAAGCAAATTGGTGTTAACAATCGATATTGACTTCAAGGTCACTGTTACTAACACCAGATTTGATATCTCGATATTTTATTAATTGTTTGTAACTTCCACCAGCTGCCACAGCATTGGCCTGGTCTGGATTATTAATCCAGTGACTTTTCCAAAACAGCATCATCTCCACACGGGGACCTATTGGAAACCAGACTGAGCAAGTTATGTCTGTGCTGCTTGACAGCTCCATCAAAAAGAACTCTCAATTTGACTATCGTGACGAGACTGAGGGGGTTGTAATTAGTCAGATTGTAATTAATCCCCGTTTAGGAACTGGACATAGCTGAGTCATTTTCCACATTGCCAGGGAGATGTCAGAGTTAGAGTTGGAAGGAAACAGTTTCCCCAGGGACACGGCTTGTTGTGCAGCACAAGTCTTCAGTCATTTTGCAGGAATGGGGTCAGGGCCCATTGCCTTTGCCGTATCTAATGTGTTCAGCTGTTTCTTCATGTCACATGCAGCGAATCGAATTGGTTGAAAACTGGCATCTGTGATTCTGTGAGCATCATGATGACGGTGAGTTGAATCATCGACTCAACACACCTGGCCGAACATGGCGCAGATACTAATTCTTTGTTTTTTACACTGAGGTGCAGAGCTGATCCATTGATAGAATGGGAACAATTGTGGAGCTCACTCCACCTGTTAGTTGTTTAATCGTCTATCACGATTTTTGGCTAGATGTGGCAGGCTGCAGATGTTTCATCTGGGTGTATTGACCTTGTGACAATTTCTCTCTCTCGATCATATGATTTGGTTTCATTTGATTTGATAGGATTCATTGTCGCATGTATCTAAGTAGAGTGAAACTCTTTATTTTATACACGGTTCTGGCAGATCATAGTGAGAGTTGGAGCTGCCTTTTTTAGAGACATGGAGTGGCCGAAATTTAAACGTCTATTTCAACTGTCTGTTTTTGAAGAGCCACAAAATAGCCAGAAATTAAAATAGATTGCTTCAGCATTAGTGAAAAACGGCCTTTGAGAAGACAATTATTCCAAGGCAAAAGAAAGGATAATCTGAGTCGCAAGATTCTGAAACAGGCCAACATAATGATAAAGAAAGTTCCTTTTTTTAAAAAAAATGATGATTTGTAACAGAACACGGATGAAATAATGAAATTGTAGCACAAAAACTTTGAAGAATCACTACAAAAGAATACTTATTCTGATCTCAGTAAGGATTTTTTCACCCACAAAAACAGCTACTCAGGTTATCTTTCAGAAGCCAGCTGCGCCTTTGAAACTATTTACAATAGTAATAAGTTCTAGTTAAATATTTGGCAAATAATCATGGACACAGATTTCAACGCAATTATAAAACCTTAAAGACATGCCTGGCATGTTTTGTCTAATTCGATAAGAAAAGGGTTAACAGTAGAAATAATAATAATAATAATAATAATAACAACAACAACAATAATAATAATAACAATAATAATAATATGCATTTTGTAACAGAATCAACTTTTTAATGTAAACTGTGATCACGGAATTTGATAAGAGATAGCCTGCCCATTGGAGAATACAATTCATGCAATCCATCAAGATAAACAATGAGGAGTATGACTAAAAAGAGCTCAGCCACAAACTTTGGAATGCATTATAGAAAGATCTTAAGGACTAGATATAACAAAAATCGTTAAACATCCGAAACAAATAAGAACCTCGGGCTGTCCATGTGAGTGTCCATCATTGATCAGTTGTTTTACAAGATGAGTTCTGCAGAAGGAGAGTGGAGGGGACACTGACAAAGTTGTGTACGATCATTGCAACACAGAACGTATAACAATACTGTCTTTTTACTGTAAAATCGAAGTGTATCATTTATTTGCCTTCTGATCTGAGCTACAGATTAGGGGAACGATTGTCTTCTCATGTCAAAGCCAGTTTCGAGGAAGATCCTTTGGTATTCTCCCAGCATTAAGCAGGTTTTGCTTGAATTAAAGTCCATTCCGTGCCTGTGTCCTGTCTGCCTCCAGAGTCTTTGTCCCTAGCTGGGGAATCTCGCTCCTACAATAAACAAGGACATACAGATCAGAGGCATACAAGCTACACCAGAAAGGGCATGCAATAGGCAACATCAATATAAGCAAGATCAGCATAATTTGAAGTTAGACAGTCCATTCCTTAGTTTAATAATAGCTGGGAAAATGCTGTTCATGAGCCGCTGGTTTGTGTGTTCAAGCATCTGTATTGTCTGCGTAATGGAAGAGATTGTAGGAGATCCAGGGTGCGATGGGTCTTTGATAATGTTATCAGCCTTTCCGCGGCAGTGAGCTGTGTAAATGGTGACAATGGATGGGACGTTGGTTTCCGTGATGGCATGGGTTGTGCACACAACCTTCTGTCATTTCTCTTACTGTCCTGGGCAAGGCTGTGGTCACACAGGCCATTATGCACGTAGATAGTTTGCTTTCAATGGTGCACTTGTAGACATTGGTGTAGGTCCTTTTGGACATTTCAAATGTCTTGAGGTGCCAGAGGAAGAAGAGACGTTGTTGTGCCATCTCGACTGTCACATCGTCACTCCAAGCAACTTAATGCTTTCCACCCTTTCAACTTCAGTTCCATTGATGCAGATGGGGGCATGTTCTCCTCCTTTCTTTCTGAAGTCATTGATCAGTTGGTTAGTTCTGCCAACGTTGAAAGAGAGGTTGGGCTCAGTGCAGCACATCACCAAGTCCTCTATTTGTGTTCTGTATTTTGACTTGCCATCATTACATATCTGTACTACTATGGTGGTGTCATCAGTGAAACTGTAGATGGTATTCGTTCAAAATTTGGCTATACAGTCGTGGGTGTACAGGGAGTATAGTAGGACACATCCTTTGGGTTTTCAATGTTGAATGTTATCATGGAAGAGACGCACTTACCTATTTTCACTGCTTGTGTACTGTAGGTCAGAAAGCTGAGGATCCAATTTCAGAGGACGGAGCCAAGACTAAGGTCAGGGAGTTTTGTGATTATTCTGAATGGAATAATGGTGTTGAAGGTGAACCTATAGTCAATGAGCAGGAATCTGACGTAGGTGTCCTTGTTGTCCAGATGTTCCAGGTATATGGCACCTGCTATGGACCCATTCCACTGGTAGGAAAATTGTAGGGGATCGAGGCAGGCTGGGAGACTGGAACTGATGTGGGCCATGACTAGCCTCTCGAAGCACTTCATGCCGCCCCTCAGTCTCCTGCGCTCTAAAGAGAAATGTCCCAATTTATCCAATCTCTCCCTATGATTCAGACCTTTGAATCCTGGCAACATCCCTGTAAAGTTCCAGTTTAATACCATCCTTCCTATAGCAAGGTGACCAAAACTGAATACAATGCTGAACGTGGAAATATTTGGAACTGTAAGTTTTACTCTGCTGCCAATTATTATGCTTCTTTGATATTGTTTTATTTTTTGTGTTCTTCTGAAATCTTATTAATCATTGAATCCTCTGATAGAAATCCTCTCGGGTGAACGTCCTCCTGACTGCTTGAATTTGAATCAATCTATTTTGTTTGGATAGATATTTTGAGGCCGCTGTATATCAGAACACAGGAAGAGATGATGGATGATTGTGCATTGTCTGTCCTTTACTGGACCAGCTTGTCTCTCCAGGAACCTAAAGCTTTTATTGTGGGTCAGAGTACCTCAAAATTGTTATATCACAGAAGGAAGCTATTCAGCCGATTGTAGGTCCATGCACATAGAACATTACAGCTCAGTACCTACAACACCCTTCAGCACTGCCGACAGATCCACCGACCTTACTGTCAACCGTAAATTTATTAACTCATCCTACTATATGCTCATTAAGGTCATTTTCAAAAGGACAAACAACAGTCACTCCAAAGCAGATCCTTGCGGTATACCACTAGCAATTAAACTCCAGGATGAACATTCCCCATCAACTACCACCTTCTGTCAGTTTTCAGCTAGTTGATTTGTGATCCAAACGTCTCCATATTTTCTGGGAGAATGTAATGACTGTAGATGTTTGAGATCAGAGTCGAGAGTGTGGCGCTGTAAATGCATAACAGGTCAGGCAACATCCGAGGAGCGAGGATAAAATGAAGACTGCAGATGCTGCAGACCAGAAAGCTGATTCCCGATGAAGGGCTAACAAGAGAAACATTAACTTGCATGCACCTTGGACGCAGTCTCATCTGTTCTGCTTTTCCAACACCACACTCTCCATAATTTCATCAATAGCCTGCCATGGGGGACGTGATCAAACGCTTCACTGAAATCCATATACCACACTTTATCCTCATCCACCTGTTTGGTCACCTTCTCAATGAACTCTGTAAGATTTTTGAGGCATGACATGCCCTTCACAAAACCTTGTTGACTATTCCGAATCAAATGATTCTTTTCTAGATGATAGTAAATCCTATCTCTTATTATCCTTTCCAACACTTTACCCACAACCAAAGTAAGACAGATATACAATTACCAGGGTTGTCTCTTCTCCATTTCTTGAGCAATGGGACAACGTTTGCTGTCCACCAGTCTTCTGGTACTATTTCTGTAGACAATGGCCATTTAAAAATTCCAACAGATGGTTGTGTAAACTCCTCCCTAGCTTCTCAGAGAATCCTAGGATAAATTCCATCTGGCCAGGGGACCTATCTATTTTCACACTCTCCAGAACTGCTAACATCTCCACGTTCCGAACTTCAATCCCGTCTTGTCTAATAGCCTGTATCTCAGTATTGGCCTCGACAGCATTTTCTTTTTCCATTGTGAATACTGATTCAAATATTAATTTGCAGCCTGTCCCATCTCCTCAGACTCCACACACAACTTAACACTACTGTCCTTGATTGCCATTAATCTTCATTTGGTCATTCTTTTATTCATGACATACTGATAGAAAGCTTGAGGGTTTCCCTCGATCCTACTTGACAAAGACTTCTCATGCTCACTCGGCCACAGCAGCCTCACTCGGCCACTTCCTCCTTTCCTGACACGTATAAACTTATCAAGGACACACAGTAGCTATTGTTTGAAAAAGCTCCACACTTAAATTGTACCCATCCTCTGCAGTTTCCTTCCCTATCCTATGCATCCTAAAACCGTTCCTAATCGCATCATAATTGCCTTTCCCCCAGCTATAACTCTTGCCCTGCGGTATACACCTGTCCCTTTCCATTGCTAAGGTAAACATAACTGAATTATTGTCACTATCAGCAAAGTGATCACCTACCTCCAAATATAACACCTGGTCTGATTCATTACCAAGGACAAGATCCAATTTGGCCTCATGCCTTGTTGGCCTATCTACATACTGTGTTAGGAAACCATTCTGCACACATTGGACAAAAACTGGCCCATATAAAGTAATTGAACTGTAGCATTTCCAGTCAATAGGTGGAAAGATAAATTCTTCCATAACAACTACTCTGTTACTTTCGCTCCTATCAGTATCATCTTTGTAATCTTTTCCTCTATATCTCTGGAACTTTTCAGAGGGCAATAGAAAACTGTCAACAGGGTAGTCTCTCCGTTTTTGTTTCTAACCTCTTCCCATACTACCTCAGTAGACGAGTCCTTATCGGGCATTCTTTCTACCAACGTAATGCTGTCTTTGATTTTCAATGCCACCCCACCCTCCGCCACCCAAAAACCCATCCCTGCCCCACTTTTAGTACCTTCCTTGTTCTTAATGAAGCACTTAAACCCCAGACCCTCCAACGGTCAGTCCTGTCCCTGCTCTATCCATTTCTCCAAAATGGTCACAACATCAAGCTGTATAACTGAACAATTTGGAAACAGGGAGTGATTGGAGGGATGTTAAATGAGGGTGCGTAGGATAGATCAGAAGACAGCATGAGGGGAAATAGACAGGAACAAACAGAAAATGGAAGTTTTATTTAGAAATTCTCACGGACTGTAAGGCCTTTATCGAGTGCCACACGGTTTGACCACTGTGCAGATACTGGCTGTGGTCCCAGATCATTTATCGCCAACAATATCACAGAGCTGAGTTGCTGATAGTTAAACAGAGTCTAAAAGACCAAGTGATTTTTTTTTCTACAGTGAGAAGGTGATTTAATTTAAATAGACTGGGTGAACAACAGCAGGAACTGAGTACCCCCTCAGTACTGAGATACTGTGCCAGAGAATTTCTATGAGGTGGATCACTGACAGAGGGGAAATCAGCATCTCAGCTGTGGGCCAAATAATGATTGAGAAAGATTGTGCACCACTTCTGTGATTTTGTAATACACATTTCAATTTATGTAGCTCAATATCATGAGTGTATCTTTTTTTTTATACTTCCCATAGTTTAGTACGGACAGAAAATTTTGTCCCCGTATTTTGTGTTCAATAAACAACTTTTACTCCTCATTCCTCACTTTAGACGTATCCTTGAATCGGTTCTTCATATGAGTTATAAAGAGTAACATTCCAATATTGTTGACTGAGAAATATTATTGTCCCGCCCTCCAGTCTGAGCTGCCATGTCCCCCAATTCTCTCGGTTTTCTCTCTCCTCCACAATGCCATAACCACACTGTAATTGAAGTCCAGTAAATGACATTTCATCACAGTTCACTAACATCGATCACATCAATAACACAGGCCTCATCTGACTCTCTCTTAACCTGGAATAACAATCTGAATTGCATTTGTCACGTTCAATTCTCTGTTAACATAACCATGCCATTTGTCTGTTACAACCCCACGTTTCTGAGACACACATTCCCCTCAGATCATGAACTATCAAAATTGTCTCAATGTCTAATTGAAATTATGATGCTTGATCAATAGTTCCAGGATGTATGTTTCTATTTATAATCAGAGACGCACGTTTACGTTCTGATAAACTGAAGGCATTTCTCCTGCATCCAAGACAGATTGAATGGTTACTTTCAATGGATCTACCAGCCTCAAGATTTGTTCCATCAGTCACCCTCACATCACCAATCCAGAAAATGTCAGTTTGAATCATTGCTTTGAATTTTAATAAAACAACATTGAATTGAAAGGCGTTGGCTGGAGCTATTTGTTCAGTGACTCTGATTGATGTCAGTCTCTGTGGATCCGAGATGTGTCACTGGAGGGCTTGGCTCTTCTATTATTTAAGGACTCAGTTCAATGTGTTATCACCGTATGGGCGGGAGCATCATCGACTGGACTAACAGGGATCAGCAGCTCGAGAGACGGAGGGGGAGAGATCAGAATCTGAGAACATTAGACTGGAATATTACAACAGACAGGAGTTTATCCTCGGGTCTTTACTACCTTTCTCGGCCTTGGATATCATTAGCATCACGGATCGAAGATATCCTTTGGATTATTCAAGGTGGTTACTATCCCATCCTCGCTATAGTTGGTGTTCCTGGTAAGTCAATCCATCTGCCCATTAAACTGAGTTAAACTGAGTTGCTGTTCATATTAAAATTTTAAAATTTGGAGGTCATCATTTTCAGATCCAGTCAAAGATTTTATTCCTTACTGATTATAACTAGCTGAAAATGTGTTGCTGAAAAAACGCAGCAGGTCAGGCAGCATCCAGGGAACAGGAAATTCGACGTTTCGGGCATAAGTTCTTCTTCAGGAATCATTATAACTAGCAAAGTACTATCCACAACCTACTCAACAATATGCGAGGAGAAACCAGACTGTTCTTAAACTCCATGATCTTTTTTCTCCATTCAGATTTACATTTCTACATATTGTCCCCACTCACCAATCCTGCCCAGGACCACTATCAGGATATTTCAGGCACATTCTCAGCCTCAATGCAACTACTGAATAATCCATCGTTTGTGCCTTTGGAAAATCCAGCTATAACCGTTTCAAGTCCCTTCTAACTATGCTTACGTCACAACATATTAGCACTTGAGATAGTTACTTTGTCCTCTCCTCAGAATCTGTCAGATGGACAGACAGTGCATGGTGGTCAAGTCATTGACTCATCATCAAGCGGCACAGAATAATAATCTTTTGGTGTCTCATGAACGAAGTTGATGGAATGCAAATGAAATCATCACTATTTGTTTTAAACAGAAGCCTATCTGTTTGCCTAATGTCCTGTAGAGAAGTTCATGGGTCATCCTTCCATATTCAGGTCTCTGTGTGACTGCAAACCCACAGCAATGTGGTTTACTCTTTATTATCCTGTGAAACAGCTGTATCAGCCACTCAGTTCAAGATCAGCGTAACATACTGGTCTGACCAGGGCTGCACACATCCCGTGAGAGCAGAACAAAAGGAAAGATAGCTCCCTTCCTCTGCCTGATTTCCAAGTTCCTGCAAGTAAGTTCCATTCAGGTAGGTGACCATTCCCTGTTTCAAGTGAATTCTTTCTGATTGAGTATCCCTCTGAACATGATATACATTTCCATCGTCACCTCTGGTGATGACTGACGCAAAGATGTAAGAAACTTCAAAATTCCACATCATTCGCAGTGTAGTGAGAAGGAATGGCTTTTTATACCACAGGAAAGAAGCTGAGACAGCTAAGTGAGGGAACAGAATTATTGTGATCAACCATGAGAGTGTTGTTGAGATAGTATTTGGGGTATTGTGCACAGATTTTCTCTCCTTTATAAGGAATAATCCTCTTGGCAGAAAGAGTGTAAAGGAGTTTCACCAGACTCGTTTTTGGGATGATTGTACCATCGGGTGTGCATGAGGATTAATCTGTAGTGCTTTGAAGAATAAGAGATGATTGCATTGAACCTTAAGGTGATGGACAGTCACTCATTATATTCCAAACAGACACTATAATACGGTGATAAATTCCATGTTTTGTTTTACTTGGTTTACATGATTCTCGATGGCTTAAAAGACTCTGAGAACGTTCTTCTCACTCCACGCCCCTTCCCATTTCGATTGAGAGATAGAGAGGGCCAGTCTTTAACTAAACTCTTCCAACATTAATACAGTGCATTTGGTGTGTGATCATACATAGAACTTCACGTTATCCACCATCCCGACAGGAGCCACAATACTTTCACTCTAAAACAGTTAACTATCCTCACCAGCTTCTGACCCCCACGGAGAACATGGGTCTGTCTTCTTGGAGATGGAAGATGCCTCCTTAAGGCTTGGCACAAAACATTTGGCTTCCTTCCTCACTGCCTGCAAAACATATTAAAGTATCATTTGTTCCACAGGCAATGGAGCCACGAGGAACACTGTGAGCAATCGATGAATGCATTCTCTGCTCCATTCGTTTTCCAGGATGGAGCATCAGTGACACTCTCCTCTTCCTGTGTAAGTGTCTCGATGGGTGAATGGTCTCCTCCTGGTTTTATAGAACAGGTTTAGGCGTCTTACTGAATTCTGCCTGTTCCTGCTTAACAGCTCAATGTACTGACCAGACGCATCCTCTTCCTGTGGAACAGGCAGGAGGATTGAATGGGCTGTCCCTCTTCTTGTTCAGTCATTTCGATGGCTGAATGGTTTCCACATATCCATGTAACCAGCTTGAGATGCTGAATGAGCTCCTCTTTTAACTGTGGAAATGTGCAGTGCCTCGCAGCACTGTTACATGAATGTTACCGACACTTTAACAGCACTAACGTGAATGTTGTTTGGGTCTTGCTGAGTATAGACACAGACTGGTTTAGGAGCTGAATGGGGACAAATAGTTCTGAATATTGTGTCATCTTCAGTGATCAACCTGCTTCTGATCTTGTGATAGATGGGGGCGCCGGGAGTGGGGGCATATTGACGTTGACGAAAAAGCTCAAGATTTTTGTGCTGAGGAAGTTAATCTGAGGATCACCTGAACGGATGTCCCGGGACTGAGAGGATTGTCGACCACCGACAACAAACATCTTCCTTTGTGCTCTGAAGGATCCCAACCAGTGGGGAGGTTATACCTGATTCCCATGAAGCTCAAATAAGTAGGTGGTCCCGATAACATCCTCAGTCAACTACTGCCTTGATATCAAGGCATTCACTCTTTCCTGAGGCCCTGTGTTCACCTTTTGTTCATATCAATAGGTGACGACGTACGTGTAGAGAGTGTTTTCCGCTCAAAGAGGGTAATCAATGTCAGGACTTATCTGGACTGGAGAGTTGGGGAGCTACATCACTGAAAGTATTTAAAGAGGTGGTACATGGATTTTAGACCTGTCAGAGAGCTGAGGGTGTGAAGAATTAGGCATTAAGGAGGAGTTAATGCAAACAGTAGATCCGCCATGATCGTATACAATGTCTTGACTGTCCGAATTACCTATTTCTGTTCCTTATGTTTTCATTTTCTGTAATTTCAAAGTAAGTGGCTGTAATTTTCCTGGATGTTCTGTTATTGAATGTTGTAATCAGAGAGAGCAAAGCACTTTTGAGTCATCTCTAAGTGAGGTGTAGAGCTTTATTCATAATGAATCCTGGTCTAGACCAAGACCAACAAATGAAGCACAAGTTGCAGAGAGGAGACAATCTGTGAAGAGACCAGAGGCGTCTTTCGAACCCAGCCTGGATTTCGAAATAACATTTTCCAATCCGTATCAATCTGTGTGTGACAGTTGTGAAGGATTGTTTGAGATCTTGTGTTACTGTGGACCAGGTATTTGGAGCAAGTGGCCCCCATCTGCACCTTACAGGAGCTGTGAGAGGCTGAATGCACCATAGCAACACAGGATTATGCAGCACGAGTGGGTCATCAGGCACTTTGTCACTCCTTACCATGCACGATGATCTGATTAAGGTCTCAGCAGCACTTTTCTGTCAGTGTACCATTTTCCTACATTCATTTGTCTTTCAAATGTCTAACAATATCCAGGCATCACAAACTTCTGGGGAAGGAATTCACACGTTAACAACCCTTTGAAAATCTCTTGTTCGTGTTCTGACCAATGTTGGAAGGTCACCCATGTCTTTTCCCACTCCTCTATTGGTGAAAGCCAATTTTAAATGTAACCAGTTGAGTGCTGTGTCCAATGATATAAGTATCAGACTGGGTAATTTTCTAGAAAAATCTGAGACACAGAAAGTTGAACTCTGAACAAATGTTAAAATGATAGAGTGTCTCAAATGTTTTTTTCTGCCTTTGAAGTTATTCTTCTCACACAAATGTCTGGGAATGCGGATTTCTTCCGGGAACAGTTGGATTTGGCTGAATTTTCTTTTCTTCGAGCTGTGCATAGATTCCTATGAATCCTCATCAGGAATCCTCCACGAGTTGTTAAGATGACCCAGTGATTTTCTGGTCGCACATCTTGTTGTCAGGCAGAACACAGTCAGAGAGAGAGACCAATTGGCTGTTGCTCCTGAGGCAGGTAATATTTTTCTCCCTTTCTGTGTGGAAAAATACAATATTGTCAACTGAACACCAAACTGGACCATATGCACTTTCCATGTACATTCTCTGGAATGGATGATAATAGACTGTATGTTGTATGCAGCATCATTGCTGTTGTTATGCACAGTGCCTTTCATCAGCAAAAGAAAAAAATGTGCCCGCTTTATAATTTGATGACATCTTTATATGCGTCTGCATAATTTTTAAAAATAGCTTGATATCTTCATAATATTTATGTTAATACCAATGCATCTCATTCAAAAAATTATTATCTAGCTTTAGTCTCCTTAACAAGAGAAAATGTTTAGCCAGCCAAAACACGTCTCTGAAAATCGTGGTTCAATAAGATTTTCAATCTAAGTTCTAAACAGATAATCCCAGATAACAAAAGGCCTTCATTTCAGAATGAGTTAAGGGAAGCATCTTTGAGCATCTTTGAAAGGAACTTTGTAGTTTAGAGGATCAAAACTGCACCCAGTGGATCAGATGTGGTCTCAGCAATGCCCTGTACAGATACAGTGAAACATTCTTGATTAAACCCAATACCCGTTGCCACAAACAGCATCATTCCACTTACCTTCCGAATCACTTGCTGCATCTGCAGACAGACTTCATATGATTCATGTACCAAGAAGATGAAAAACATCTGCATCACAGAATTCTGCAATCTCTCTCCATTTAAATTGTTCCCAACTGCAATAGACAACTCACATTATATTATTTCTGCTGAGGGTATGCTCACTAACCTTCCCTGTCTACATCATAATGCAGATTCACTACCTCCATTTGAAGATAAATTGAATGATCATTTTGGTGTACAAGGTAGTTCGGCTTTGATCCATTCAGTCCCTTCATCCAGATATTTGACATAGACTGTTGATCATTGCTGACCCCACAGTGATCTCTGAGGCAAAACTAGTTACAGTTTTGTGTAAAAAAACGTATACCTCTACTGTCTATTTACTGTCAGTGACAGCATCCTTGTTCCTGTGCAGCACTTCAGGCGGGTTGAATGGCCTCCTCCTGGGCTGTGTAATGTTCTCAACGAGCTGAATTACTTCATTCTATATTCCTGCATAATTCGTTAGAGGGGCAGAATCTTCTGCTCCCGTCTCATTGAAACGATCCAGCCTGGCTGAATGGGATGGTCCTATACCCTGTAATCGCATTGAGGGAACAATTCATGGTGTAGGGACAGCAGTATATCTCTGTAACTACATCGAGGGTGGATTGAGGGAACAACATATGGGTTAGGGACAGCAGTATACCTCTGTAACAGACTTGAGGGCTGAATTTAGGGCACAACACATGGGTTATGGACAGCAGTATATCTCTGTAACAGCATCGAGGGGTGGATTGAGGGAACAACACAAGTGGTAGGGACAGCAGTATATCTCTGTAACGGCCGGCAGCATGGATTGAGGGAACAGCACATGGGCTAGGAGCAGCAGTTAGCCATTTGGCAGCAACATTCAGAATGCTCAAGACTGATCCGAATGTTCTGACATTCTGTCTCCGCTCTGTTCCCAATAAACATTGACTCTCCTGTCCGGCAAAGATCAGTCAAGCTCAATCTAGAATATCTTCATTGACCTTCACTGCTCCCTGAGGATGAGTTCACCACAGATAGCACAACAGTAAAGGGAAAGGGGCATCCTTCTTTCGTTGTGGGATCCATTTAAAAAAAAAACTGTGTTAACCTCATATCAAATCACTGCCCATTTCGGATATAGTGGTACAATAACTAGGAATTTACATTAACCATTTTGCCCTCCAATCTTTTCCCACATTACCACTGACACTTTCCAATCGAATATGCTGCTGCTGCTGTCGCAGGAAGAGAATACCGGAGAGCATAACACCACACGAGAATTAAAAAAGGAGCAGAATTAGACCATTTGGCCTATCGAGTCTGATATACCATTCAGTCATTTCTAATATGTTCCTCAACATCATTCTCGTAACTTCTATC
>NW_026869341.1:615654-645667 GCF_020745735.1 Hemiscyllium ocellatum
TAGAATCCTTGATCTGCTTATACATTATTTACTTGTGTCTTAATGGCACTCGTGTCTGTGTCTTAATGTGTATTTATGTGTGTGTGTGCGTATGTGTGCGTGTGTGTGTATGTCCATATGCTTGTCATCTGTGTATTTGTGTGACTATATTTGTCTGTCTTTGTATCAGCCTCTGTGTTTCTTTCTGTGTTTGTGTCTATTTGTGTGTGACGGTATATGTCTTTGTGTGCTTCTCCGTGTGTGCATGCTTATCGCCTTGTATGCATTTTGCATGTTAGTATATTGTGGTGTTTACCAATACATCTGTGTATTTCATTGCCCACATCTCTGTGCAATGGGATATCTGTTCTGTGAGTGAGAGAGATGAGTTTGGAACTGACAGTAGGTTTGAATTGAGAATTTTTCTTTACTGAACACTGCACGTTATTCGGTTGGTGGGATGTGGATGTTTCCGAATCTACACACAAGGCCTCCAGGTCCTCTCCAGAGCTCTCCAGGGTCCTCCCCACATATCAGGGTAGGGGGATGAGGAAACGGATATCCGTCACTCCACCACCCGACTTGGACCTTTCTGACCTATTCCAGGCTGTTTCTCCTGGAATGGGAGAAAGGGAGAGAATGAGTGAGGGTGGGAGTGGATGGCCCTGCTGTTAGTGCCGAGGTAGTTAAGGTGTGACATTGTGAGGTAGCCAGAGGGAGTCTGTCCACAGTGTTGTATCCATGCGGTGTTATTAGTGTGCGGGGCTATTGCGTCAGGGACAGAAAATATGGGGGGAGGGAAGGTGCTGAATTCAACAGTGAGAGTGGGCGTGCTTGCATCTTATTTGGAGATAGATCGTGAGCCTTGGTTGAGGGTAGGTGCTATAACAGATACACAGTGAGTGTGAGGGAGCAGTGAGAATATACGGTGACACTTATCCTGACAGATCGGGGTGGATATTGATGCTTGTCCTGTATTGCCGGACATTTCTTCAGGTCATCTCAGTATCGAGGTGAGCCTCCCCGAATGCCTTATCCAAGTCTATCACTAGTAACGGCATAGGCCCTGTCCCTCAGAATCCACAGAATCAGTTTGGGTGGAGAAGCAAACTGGTTGTGTTATATATCTGAACCAAAACTGTCGCACAAATGTTTTGCATCATATGTTCTGGAAATTATGTATGCAACTGTATGCATATTGATATTATCGCTGGGCTCCTAAACCAGAGAACCAGGTAATGTTCTGGGGACATGGATTCAAATCCTGCCGTGGCAGATTGTGGAATTTGAATTCATTAAGTATCTGGAATCGAGGGATTATGATGATCAGGAATCCATTGTTGATTGTTGGAAAAACTCATCGGATTCACTGATGCCCTTTAGGGAAGGCGACGGCTATTCTTACCTGGTCTGGCCTGCATGTCACTCCAGATCCAAAGCAACGCTGTTGACTATGACCTGCAGTCTGGCATGGCTAGTAAATGCTGGTCATCCAATGAAGCCCCCATCCTGTGAATGAGTATCAAATACTCGTGAGTTCTTCAGTAATAATGGATGGTGTCAAGTTGCATCGAAACTGAGTTAACAGAATGACTGCTAATGTTGTGAAAAATAAATTCCATAAGTGTATATCAGGTAGGTTAAAGAGTATGTTCTGAACCAAACTGGAGAGCAGATTATTTCGAATTTGGTGTTGTGTAGACTAATTACTAACCTTGCTCGGAAGCAGCTTTGGAGGAATCGTGACATTAATATGTTGTATTTTACTTGGCGTTTGCATGCAATATGGAATGTTTGAAGGCTAGAGGGTCAAGTTCGCTCCAGTGAATTGGTGAAGTACAATATAACATTCAGTCGGAGAACAATAGTTGTTAGACTCATAGAGCCTTACAGCACGGAGACAGGCCATTCGG
Organism: Hemiscyllium ocellatum; assembly: GCF_020745735.1. Lineage (NCBI taxonomy): Eukaryota > Metazoa > Chordata > Chondrichthyes > Orectolobiformes > Hemiscylliidae > Hemiscyllium > Hemiscyllium ocellatum. The sequence goes on from NW_026869341.1 coordinate 617,547, forward strand.
CCCAAACTGGTTCATTCCGAACAAAATGTCCATTCACATTAATCCCATTTCTCTGCCATTGCCCAGTATCCTTCTAATCCTTTCCTACCTGTGTATTTGTCCACATGTATTTTAAATTTTGTGAACGTACCCACCTCAACCGCTTCTGCTAGCAGCTCATCCCATATGCATACCACCCTGTGTGTAAAAGAAATTGCCCCTCAAGTTCCCTTTTACTCTTTCCCCTCTGACCTTAAATTGATGCCCTCTAGTCCGTGATTGCCCAATCCTGGGGAGAAAATAAACTGAGTGCATCGACTCTATCTAAGCCTCCCATGGTCTTACACACTACTATCAGATGCCCCTCAGCCTCATACATGCTAAAGTACAAACTCCTATAACATTTTTGTAAATTTCTTCTGCTCTTTTTCCAGTTCCACTTCTTCCTCGAGCAAAGTGAACAACACTGAACATGACGCTACAAGGATGGTCTCGCCAACATCTTGTATAAATGCTACATAACTCACTAATTTCGATACTCAATGCTCTAACTGATGGAGGATGCCAAATGCCTTTTTCACTGCCTTGTCTACCTAGGATTCCACTTACAGAGAACCGAGCAACTGAATTCCGAGGCCTCCTGTCTGACAAGCATTCTTCCACGATTACCCTCTTCTTCCTATCATCAAGCCAATTTTGGACCTAATTTTCCAGCTCCCCCTCAATTCCATATGACCTAATCTTCCAGAGCAGCGTACCATGTAGAACCTTATTGAAGGCCTTACTGAAATCCATATAGACTATATACACAACCATGCCCTTGTCAAAGTTACTGGTCACTTCATCAAAGCAGTCTAACAAATCTGTGTGCCATGATCCCCCATTCACAAAGCCCTGTCTTTCCAAATGCATGTATATCTTCTCTCTCAGAATCTTCTCAAGTAACTTACCTGCTACAGATTTTAGGTTTACTGGTCTATAGTTCCACAGTTTTTCTTTGTAGCCCTTCTTGAATAAGGGCACTGCATTCACTACCCCCCAGGACCTCACCTGTTGGCTACCGATGATGCAAAAGTACCTACCAGGGCCCCCGCTATTTCTCCCTTGTCCTCCTGCAGTGTTCCTGAATATATCTGGTCAGGACCAGGAGATGTATAGAAATACTACAAAGTCTGAAAAAAATGGCCAATTTATTGCAGGTAAAACACCCAAGAGTGAGAAAGTGAGTTAACAATGATTAACATAATAAATTAAAGATTATATTCATCACATGAAGTGACTTCAGAAGAATTCCAGACATTGTGGAATCCTGAGAATTCTCAGAAATTGATGATCCAGAAAAGGAAGGCCATGAAACTGGTAAGGAAATCAAAGAGCAAACATGCATGCAAACAAACAGAAACACAGAGACTGCATAAATCTATGATCTACATTTCAAAGGAAAAAAATGCATTGTCAAATGTGGAAATTTGCAATCAGGAGAAATGGGTTTATTATGGATAACTTGGAAATGGCCAAGCAAATAGCCAGTTAATTTTCATCTGTTTTCATGGAGGAAGATCCAGAAAATCACCCAGAAATACGAAGTGATCATATAGGACTTGTGGATCAAAAGACATAAAGTCAATTTATATCAGTAACAAAGCTTTACATGAACATGCGACTGGATTGAGCATTGCTAACCTTGACAAACCAGATGTACTTCATACCAAAATCTTCAGAAATAAACCACAAATAGAAGTGTTAATTGCGCTGTCAATGACTGTGTTCTATTTCCCAGTGCATTCTGCATAGTCTGGAAGCTCTTGTAGGTAAATGCACATTAGTAAACGTGATCCAAAACAATAGATGAACAATAGCGATACTAGCATCTACAACGGGAAGAAGAGATAGTGTGGAGAACTGCAGACCAATTAACGTGACATTTGTGGGGAAACTGATGAATTTATTATGTAGGATGTGATATTAGTTATTTAAAAATTAACAACAACATGCATTTCTGAAAGGGAAATCACACTTGACAAGCTTTGGAATTGTTTGAAGTTGATTCGGAACCAGTAGAATTTGCATATTTTAGATTGTCAGAAGACTTTCTATAAGAACTCACACAGTGAGTTCGTAAATGTAATGAATGTGAAGGGTATTTGGTGGAATATATGCAAGTGGTAAATTAAAGTTTCGATTACCTTGCTTTAAGGGAGTCAGAATATAGATGTAAAGACATGCTAAAGCAGTTTAACAGCGTGTTGGTGAGTACTTTACCTGGAACATTGAGTACAGTTCTGGTGACCAAATCTGAGAAAAAATATACTGACCACAGGGCAAGTTCATTGGACAATCTCCAGATTAATCCCTCAATTGGCGAGATTGCGTGATGAAGAATCTCGGCCTGTGTTCTCTAGAGTTTCAAAGAATAAGTGGTGGGTCGCTGTGAAATTTATAAAATTCACAAAACATGTGACAGGTTGGAAATTAACAGGATATTTCTCCGCCTGTCTAATCCACATTCAAGGGAAATAATGGCAGGATAAAGGACAGACCATTTAAATCTGAAAAAAGGAGGAAAGTCTGCACGCTTAGGGGACTAACTAACACAGGGGCATGGAAACCTGCTGGCAAAACAAGATTAAGGAGAATTCCCAGATATTCTACAAGTGTGTCCAGCGGAGCAGAATAACCAGGGAACAGTTAGGACTCATTAGGGACTTGCCAAGTTGCATCCAAATGAACTTTAGTGGTAGGTGACAGAAGGTGGTGATAGAAGGCTGCTTGTGTGACTGGAGACCAGTGTCCAATGGTATACCACAGGGTTCAGTGCTGTGTCCCTTATTGTTTGTGATTCGGAGGTGCTGGTGTTGGACCGGGTGGACAAAACTAAAAATCGCATTACACCACATTATAGTCCAACAGGTTTATTCGGCGGCACTACCTTTCAAAGTGTTGCTTCTTCATCAAAGCGCACAATCACAATAAGTAGCGTTTCGAAAGCCAGTGCCTCGGAATAAACCTGTTGGACTGTAAGCTGATGTTATGTGATTTTCAACTTTATTATTTGTGGTATTCTTAAATGATGTAGCTGTGGATATGGACGAGGGGTGGGGTGTGTGATAAATAAGTTTGTGTTTGATACGCAGATTGGCCGCTTGGTTGGCAGCGAGGAGGAAGGCCTTAATTTATGGGAAGATACAGATGGAATGGTCAGCTGGGAAGAACAATGGTAGATGGAATGTAACCGTGTTAAATATGAGGTGATACACTTTGGAAGAAGGAACCAGACAGGGGAGTACTCAATGAATGGCAGCACACTAGGAAGGTTAGAGGGTGCTTCTACGCACATCCCTGAATGTGATGACCAGGATAATACACAATTTGGGAAAGCATGGGGGACTGTAAACATAACCTTGATTCACTGAGGCACAGATTATAAGAGCTATGCGAAACTTTGGTGAGGCCAAGTTGGAATACTGTGTTTAGTTCTGGGAATCGCATTACAGGAAGTATTTGCCTGCACTGGAGGGGGTGCAACGAAGATTCACTAGGATGTTCCCTGGGATGGAGCATATCAGCTATGGAGAGAGGCTGAATAAGCTTGGGTTGTTTAGTTTGGAGGAGAGGAGGCTGAGGGGTATGTGATTCAGACGGATAGGATTACGAGGAGCATGGACAGTGTGGATGGATAGCAGCTGTTCCTTTCAGTCAAAGGGGTACACTTCTAAAGTGAAAGGTTTGTGGTTTAGTGGGGATTTGAGGATTGCTTTTTACCCAGGGTGTGTTAGGGTCTGAAATGCTTTTCTGAGAGGTGAGTTATCATGGTAACCTCACAACGATCAGAAAATATACGCTAGTGCACTTGAAATACCTTAAGATTCACTGCAACGGTTATTGTGTCGGAAAGCGGGTCCAATGTAGACCGTGTTGTATTTCTGATAGTACCGACTCTTTGCTTCTGTATGACTGTGGATGGCCAATCACTGAGTAACTTAAAATAGGAATTGATAGGTTTCTGAAGAATATCTTAACAAAGTTTATAAGACAGAACTTGTAATATTTTCTGAAAATATGTCAATGACAAAATTAAGGGAAAAAATGTGCCGCTTTCCTACAGTTTGACACCAGATAATTGAGGACCGGGAAATAGCAGAACTATGGAGCAAATACTACAGTTATGCCTCCACAGAAGAAAGCAAAACAAAAAAGAAAACTTCCTAGCAATACGAAGGAACTTTAGTCTGGTGAGAAAAAAGGAATAGAATTAAATTATCAAGTAAACAGTTCAGAGAAAGTATCGGTGAAATGAATGGGCATAGACAAAGTCAGCAGAGATTTATGAAATGGGAATCATATTTAAGAAAGTGGTTTTTAGCAAAATTATGTAGAAGCTATCAGTGCAATACGAGTGAAATTTCAGAAAGATTTTTGTTAAAGCCCCAAGCCTATTGTGCAAATTTGAATCCTGTGGGACTGGGGCTAATACATGGACATGGTTCTCGAAGGACAGAGCTGGCAGGAAACAGTGAGTAGGAATAAAACAACTTTTTTTTAATGCAAGTCCAGGAGTATACAGCAAGGATCGTTGCTTGGGCGCCAGCTATTGACAATACACATCAAATATTTGATTGAGTGTCTCAAATGCAATATTCCCAAGTTTGCTGCCAGCACTAAACAATGTCAGCTTGTGAGTGGTGAGGAGGATGTAAAAAAGCTCCAAGGTGACTGAGACAAGTGAAATGACTGCGCAAATATGTGGCGAATGGAGAGCATGGGAGAGATGAGATGCTGTGTACATTGATGGGAACAATAGAATGGCAGCCTATCATTTGAAAAGGGAGTGGTTGAACAATGTTGTTCTATAAAGGAACTTAAGCTGCATTTTTGTTTATTTCTGTGCAGCCCTCCGAGTCCATGTAAGGCAGTGAGTTCTGAATCCAGAAGTCAATACTGGGAATAGCATTGGCACGCTGACCAGTGTATATAGACCCAGCAAATGGGGAGCTGTAACATTGAAAGGAATCTGGATCTCCCTGTACACCAGTCACTGAAAGCAATATTTCAGGAGCAGGAAGTAGGGAGGAAGATAAATGCTGTATTCACCTTCATTTCAGGGGGATTTGAGTACAGGAGTAAAATTATCTTACTGCAGCTGTACAGGGCCTTGGTGAGACCCCATCTCGAACATTGTGCAGCATTGTGTGCAGTTTTGGTCTCTGTTCCTAATAGAGGACAAACCTGACATTGAGAGAGAGCAGCAAAGAATGAGCAGACTGATCTCTGGGATGACAGACTTGTTATGGGATCTGACTTTGGGACGGACTGTACTTGTGTTCCATTAGGTTTAGGAAAATGAGTGGAGATCTCAGTGAAATATATCACACTCTGATTGGCGAGACAGATTGGAAGCAGGGATGGTAATTCCCCTGGCTCGGATGTCTCAAGCAAGGGGCCACACTATCAGGTACAGACAGGCCATTTTGCATTGAGGTGAGAATAAATGTCTGCACTCTGAGACTGTTGAACCAGGGGTACTCTCTCCCAGGTCAGGCTGTGGAAGTCATGGCGCTGAATATAAATAAGGACTTCTGGAAACTAAAGGGATAGCGAGAGAGCAGGAGTACGGTGTGAAGATAGAAGATCAGCTATCAGTCCAGGTTGTTCTCCAATAACGCGGTAGTTCTGTTTCTGTGCAATACTGTGTTGTCGAAAATCGTGCAATATTAATAATGGGGTCTATGGAAAAAAAGAGAGTAAGGGGCGAACCCCCAAAAATATCAGTAAAAACTAAAAATTAAATTTGGTCGAACACACACACTAGGACAGTCTAAATAAATCTTTAAATCACATGTTGTAATGGAACAGTGCTGTAAATGTAACACTTTCACACTACAGTCACTCACTGGAGCACTGTACCTTTCACCAGAAAGCACGTGGGGGATGACTGACCATGTGGAATTCCAGGTATCCTCAAGATTCTCTCCACAGTTTGGAATAAAGTTCTTTCTAAATGTAGTCTACAATTTCCAGTTTCAGGCTGTTTCAAGGCTTCGTGAGCACATTGCATTCCTGTTTTAGCTAAACGCATTGTTTGTACATTTTGCAGAGAGAGGATCCTGAGGCAGGGTTTTGCTGGTCAGCTGCTTCCCGGCAAGGAATCGCGTCACAGTGAATGGGAATACACTTTTGAGAAAAGATATACGAATCATATTGCAGCCAAATTGTATTTAATCAACACGTTTTACTGGAGAACTGCCTGTATATTTTTTGGAGGAGCAAAACTGATGGGCTGAAGGCACTACAGAAGTTCTCTTTTTATATTTCACAATGTTTAAACATATTAAGGGATATGAACATTGTATGGGGAAAACTGCGCTGAGGAGATGTTCGGCCATTAACTAGCACAGGGAAAGCTGAATATGTTGTATGACCTACTCCCGTCACAATGTTTCTGTGCAGTCTGTGGGAAAGCTCTGCAAATATTGTCACAAGCTCTCAGCTGTTAGGAAGGAGGTCTCTGCAGGATCGACAGGATTGTGTTTCCCATTCCCTTTTCTAATAACGAGGCTGGGGCCTGGTGTTCATTATAGGTTCATCCTTTAAGACCTTAGTGCAGTTTGATATAATCAAGTGTCTTGCTTGGCCGATTCAGAGACTATTGAAGAGTGTATCACCTGTCTGTGTGTCTGGAGTCACTTTTAGGCCAGACTAGGAAAGCATGGGAGATTCACTTCCTGAAAGTACATTGGGGAAGGAGATCGATGTTTACAATTGATGTTGCACACAAAATCACTATTACTGACACCAGAGTTTAGGTCTTGATATTTTCTTTATTGTTTTTAATTTGCACTAGCTAACAGCGCATTAGCCTGGTCTGGATTAGTAATCCAGAGACATTTCCACAACAGCACCATCTCCACATGGAAACCTATCGGAAACCACACTGAGCAGATTATTTCTGTGCTGCTTGACAGCTCTGTCAAATAGAACTCCCACCCATTTAACTGTCGTGATGGGACTGGAGGACTAGTAAATCGTCAGATTGCAGTAATCCTCCTCTTAGCGGAATGGACAGAGTTGAGTAATTTTCCACATTGCCAGAGTGATGTCAGAGTTGGAGCTGGAAGGAAACAGATTCCCCAGGGACACGGCTCATTGAGCAGCACAAGTCTTCAGTCCTAATGCAGGAATGGTGTCAGGACCCACTGCCTTTGTCGTATCTACTGTGTCCAGCTATTTTTTCATGTAACGTGCAGTGAATCGAATTGGTTTGTGACTGCCATCTGTGATTCTGTGGGCATCATGGCGAGGGTGAGGTGGATAATCGACTCAACACTTCTGGCTAAAGATGGTGCATCTTTTACACTGACGTACAGGGCTGTTCCATTATTTTGGATGCGAATATTTTTGGAGTCCTCTCTTCCAGTAAGTTGTTTAATGATCCATCGGCTTTTATGCATGGATTTGACAGGCCGACAGAGCTTAGATCTGATTTGTTAGTCTTGGGATCATTTCTCCCTCTGTATCAGATGTTAGTCCTGCTGTTTGGAGTGTAACCAGTCAAGTGTGGTCGCATTAATGTGTTGTCATCAGGTTTAGGTGCACGTGGTTCCGACCCTGGCAGGTTCACCCACATTCGTCACTGACCCATGGATCGGCTTGATGGTAATGGTGGACGGATGGATTATCCTGAGGAAAACATTACAGATTGTCATTGAAAACAATTCTGCTTCTTCTGCTGCTGTGATCTACATCATCAGATGATAACCCAGTTTAAGCCTCAATATTTACAATTCAATTCTACTGACTGTTCCCCATTTCACACCGAGACCCACTCACCCATCAGCCCTGTATTCAGTGACCTACTCTGGTTTATGATGCGGAAAGACTTCCATTTTCATATTCTCATTCTGCTGGAAGTCTTTCCTTGGTGCTACGCCTCCAAATTGTTGCATAAACTCAATCCATTTAAGGTACTAATCCGAATCTTCTCCTTTCCATAATGCCATCTTCTGTGTTCGAAGTGAACGTGTTTCCCTCTGTTCTTCTCCCTGACCATGATTCAGAGCTCTGTAGTGTCAGTGATGCCAACCTTATGCAATTTCAGAGTCAACAAACTTCTGCACCATGCCTAACTATTCAGTTCCCAGTAAACAGCTCTCCACTGTCACTATATTCTATAATACAGACAGAGAAGGGCACCACTTTGACTGGAACAACACACACACATACTAAGACACGCAAGGACATTCTCAGAGGAATGGCATTCTAAACAGAAGTCCATCAATAAATACATCAGTTTGGATCCTACCTACCTCCTCTTGTAATAAAAAAAAACCGCGAATGACATCACCCATCGTGAAAAAAAAAACCTATAAATAGAGAGACGGGACATACCACCAGCGCTTCAGCGGAGACTCTCACTGATGATGTCACCTGGTGACGAAACGTCTGAAAACAAATATTCATGCTCAGCAAGCTAACTTGCATACATATAAGCTGTTATTTTTCGTTAATTAGTGGAATTTAGGAGTTTTCTGTCACCAACGTTTTAACAGATTATGATGTGAGGTGAGCTTTTCTGGGTATTTTGTTTTAATTAACAGAGGGGTTCGACATTGAGGTCATAACAGTTTGGGGCCTTGCTGGGGACTTGGACAGACTTGAACAGATTTATGATACAAAAGGTCCCAGCAAATTCCAACTCATTGCAATTAGTGACCTGGATCTTCAAATAAAACCGTTGGGAAAATTCATTTAATTTTGTTAACTTGTGGTTGGTTAAAGTAAAAGTGAAAGAGTTGTATTTTAACATTACTAAAGAGGTTCCCAAGTTTGCCAAGGAAGTTTACAAAGTCAGAGGAAGGAATATTTTTAGAATTAGAAAATAGGTTGGAATTGGGTTTAACTAGGGACAAAAGGAAAGCTGAAATTGTAACGGAGTTGGTCAAGCACTTTGGTGTGTCCGAGAAACAGGCAATTGCCGTAGAGTTAGAAATAACTTAAATTGCAAATATGGCAACTGAAGTTAGAAGGTGAAAATAGGGAAGGAAACAGAGAGAGAACAAAGGGAAAGGGAAAGAGAGGAAAAGAGAGAGAGAGAATTTGAATTTCGGAAGTTGGGAATTAGGCAAGAAAGTTAAATGAACAGGATAGAGATGAAGGGATGTATACAGCTATGATAATATATTGTCATATTTCAGTGAGAAAAATGTCAATATCTGTTTTTATTTCATTTGAAAAACAAAATGGCTTGGTAGATGGTGTGTCCAGTGAACTTGTGGGTAATGCTCGTTCAGATTACGCTGGAAGGCACGGGGTGAGGTATTTGCAGCACTGTCAGATGAGAGGTCAAGAGACTATGTAGATGCCAAACTGAATATTTTGGTTGATTATGAATTGATACTAGAAGAATATAGGCAGAGGTTTAGAAATATAGAGACGGAACCAGGTCAGGCTTATGTTGAGTTTGAAAGAATTAAACACAGTTATTTTGATAGATGGGTGCTGACCATAAAAAATGGATAAGACCTGTGAGTCTTGAAGGGAGGTTATTCTGCTGGAGGAGTTTAAAGACGCACTTCCAGAGATGGTAAAAATTCATGTGAATGAATAGAAATTTCAAGAAGTGAGAAGCGCGGCAGAAATGGCAGGTAACTATGTATTGCTGCATGAGATGAAATTTAGCTTCTGGGAGGATTTTCATCCTGTGAAGGATAGAAACTGGGAGAAGGGGAGATCACACACTACAAAGCGAACAGTAGCGCACAATAGTTTACTATAGGTGAAAAAAGAAGCCCAAAGGAGTTGAAAGGAGGTGAAAGGCCTATGGTGTTCTCACTATTAGGGAGTGAAACACATACCATTACAGTGCCGATGGTTTAAGAAAGGCACTGGGAAAAGGAGCTGTCACTGCAGTAGGCTGGGACACACCGTGCTGGGGGTTGAAGGAAGACACTTTGGGAAAAGATGTGGTAGAAGAGGCTAAGCCAGTGGCATTAGTGAAACTATTAAAGAAGACCCCAAGTCTCCAACGAGCTGTAGGAGAGGGCACAGCCTAGGTACAGAGTCAGTGACTGGTCTCTATCAAGAATTCACCTCTGTGGATAAAGTTTACTCAGAAGGTGGGGGGAGGGGGATGCGGGGAGGACGATAAATTATTATTTTCCGAGATAGGGGATTTGCTCTATCGCTAATAATTGAGAAGTGAGGTGCCAGAAAAGCACAATAGATCAGGCAGCATCTGAAGAGCAGGACATTCTACGTATCAGGTATAAACCCATCGTCAGGAATGTGACAGTGGGACAAGGGAGCTGAAAGATAATAGGAGGGTAGGAGCTGGAGGGTCACTTGGAGGGCGATAGGAAGATGTCAGAGAACAATTAAGACAGTTCAAGAGGGCGGTGCTAATTTGAAAGTTTGGATCTGGCATAAGGTTGTGGGAGGGGAGATTTGGAAATTGGTGAAGTCGATGTTGATGCTGTATAGTTTGAGGAGTCCTAACACTTACCCACTTCACCCTCCTCCCCTACCTATCACCGTCACACCCACCAGCATCTACTTATCGCCTTGCAAGCTACCTTCCACCCAGCTCCACGCCCACCCCCACCCCAACCCTCCCATTTATTTCTCAGCCCCCTTCCCCCTCTCTTACCCCCCCACTTATCTAATGAAGGACTTGTGCCTGAAACGTTAACTTTCCTGCCTCCCAGATACTGCCTGATCTGCTGTGCTTTTCCAGCCCCACACTTTTCAACTCTGACCTCCATTGTTTACAGTCCTCACTTTCTCTCAGTCCTAATAGCAAGAGATGAAAGGATTTTCACTCTTTCTGACATGTTACTCAAGAGCGTGATAATTTGTGGAATGGGGACAGAAATTCAGGTTGGGGACAGAAACATCACATTGGAGTGCCAAATCAGGATTGGGGAAGTAACAGTGAGAGTGAGTGACAGAGTGTCAGTTCCAGGAATACAGTTTGTTCTTGTGAATGATTTAATAGGATTCAAAGTGGGAGAGACCTCTTATGGTGGAGAAGTCAAATGAAAACCAGGGAACTGAGGAGTTAAAAGAATATACCCAGGAATTTTCCAGACTGTGTAGTAACAACATCCCACTGTCATAAGTTACAACAGGAAGGAAAAACGGAAGAAGAAGACAAAGGAGTTGATGTTCAGGTAACTGACACCCTGTGTGATGTCACGGTGCAGGAACATCCTGAACGTTGAGGAAAACGGTAGGTTAGTGCAGAAGGGAAATGGGCCAAAATGCACTAGATCGCTTGACTGGTAGCATACCATGTTACGGGTAGCACACAAACTAACTGCAGGTGGTCACCTAGGTGTATGGAAGACTCAGGCTAAGGTGCAGAAGCATTTCTAGTGGCCTGGAATGCTCAAGGACGTGGTTAATTTTTGTTTTACATGTCATACATGCCAAATGGTAGGTAGCTCACAGGCAATAAAAACCAGCACCTTTGTTGCCAATTCCTGCATTCGAAGAACCTTTCACGTGGGTTCTGATTAATTGTGGAGCTCCCCTTTCTCAAGTAAAAGTGGAAACCAACATTTGCTGATCATAATGGATGTGTCTCCCAGATTTCCAGAGGCAATTCCATTATTGGAGTGTTAAAGCAAAAAGGGAGGTAGAGGAGTTGGTAGCTTTCTTTACTTGCTGTGGGCTCCGCAGAGAGATTTAGTCAGACCAAGGGTCTCACTTTACCCCTCAGCAGTTTAATGAAGTCATGGATAGCTTAGGCATACAGCACTTCAATCAAGGGCGTCCCATCCTGAATCCCAGGGAGCATTGAAAAGTTAGCATCAGACGCTGAAGACTATGTTAACAGCGTACTGTCAGGATTGGCCAAATGATTGGGATAAAGATGTCCCAGTAAATTGCTTATCATCGAAGATGCCCCAAATAAATCTACTCCGTTTACTTCCTTTGAGTTGATCTTCGTACATGAAGTGAAATCCTTTGAATTTAATTAAATCTAAATTGACTGGACAGAAGTTGGAGATCTCACACTTGGATTATATAAGTGAGGTGAGGGAGAGATTAGACCGACTAGGTGAGTGAACTAAACAGCACCTGAACATGACACAGCATAGAGTGAAGCAGGTGGGGATGACGTATTAGTAGTTTAAATAATGCTCAGAATACCAGAAGCCAACTGAATTAGAATAATATTGTTTGGACAGCTGGAAAGCAAATCATGAGAATTATTGTATCATGAGGAGTAAATCAACTCGGCATTTTGAACACGAGAGAGAGAGCTACTGCCAGCCAACAGCAGAGTAACTGCGGTAGAGCAGGAGTGCTAACTGGCCATCTCTACCAAAGATACATGTTCATGACAAACCTACTTGCAGTAAAACAAAATGTGACCCAGGGAGATCAGCAGCTGGAAGAGTGAAGACAGTGGGGAAGATGGTGACTGTGTGGTCTTGAGATTGTAATGTTTAATATGTGGGTTGTTGGAACAGCATATTTTTACAGAGTTGGAAACAGATAGTAAGTAGCAAAGAAAAGAGGGGCTTGTATTTGTGAACAGCTGTTCAGTGTTCACTACTAAAGTTAATACACTAATTTGTGAATTTTTGTTTAAATAGTGGAATGTAGGAGATCTGTGTCACTCATATTTTAACAGATTACGAGGTGAGGCAAGCTTTTCTGGGTGTTTGGTTTTAATTAACAGGGAGGTTCAACTCCACCTTGTAAATGTCCATCCACACTAACCCCATTTCCCTGCAGTTGACCCATATCCTTCCAGTCCTTTCCTATCCACATATTTATCCAAATGCGTTTGAAATATTGTTAATGTACCCCCGTCAACCACATCTGCTGGACTTTATGCAGCTCTATAAGATCCCTCCTCAGTCACCTACACTCTATAGAAAAGGTCCTAGCTTGTCCAACCTCTCTATAACTCAGACCATTGGGTCCTGGCAACGTCCATGGGAATTTATTCTGCACTCCTTCTAATTTCATAAAATGCTCCCTATAACAAAGTGACAAAAACCTGAACAGAGTACTCCAAGTGCGGCCTTACCAAAGTCCTGTGTAACTGCAACATAAATTCCCAACTTCCATACACAATGTCCGGCCTGGTGAAGGTCAGTGTGTCAAATGCCTTCTTCACTGCCCTGTCTACATGTGACTCCACTCTCAGAGAACCGTGCACCTGCATACCAAGGTCTCTCTGCCCACTACACCCCTTAAGGCCCTCCCATTCGCCGTGCAACTCCTACCTTGAGTTGAGTTTCCAAAATGCAAGACATCACGCATCTATATTAAATTCCATTTGCCATTTCTCGGCCCACTTCCCCAACTGATTAAGGTCCTGCTGCAATTTCTGATAAACTTTCTCACTGCTCATGCTCCCACTTATTTTAGGGTCATCTGTAAACTTACAAATCATACCTTATACATTCTCAACAAAATCATAGGTAGCAAACAGCAAAGGAACCATGCTCCAGTCTGACAAACATCCTTCCACTAAACCCTCTGCTTCCTACCATCAACCCAACTGTGCATCTAATTGGCCAGTCCCTCAGCATTCCACGTGATGTAACTCTCCAGAGCAGCCTGCCATGTGGAACCTTATCAAAGGCTTTACTGCTATCCATAGAGACTATGGTTACCGCTCAGCCCTCATCAACCTTCTTGGTCACTTCATCAGCGAACTCTAACAAATTTGGGAAGCATGATCTCCAACTCACAAGTCTATGCTGACTGCTTCGAATCAAACCCTGTGTAAGTAATGGGTGCAGACAATGGTATGCTGTCCTTCATTGTAAGATGATTCAAGTACATAAGTAATGCCATCTTCCTGCTGTTGTAGGGACTTGCTGAGAGCGTGGTTGGGACACTCTCTACGGATTTGATCTCCTTTGTAAGGAATGATCTCCTTACCACAGACACGGGTGATGGTATCACGAGGATAGAGTGAAGAAGCTGAGTGTTTAATCAGTAGAGCCGTGAGAGAAGAAGAAACGGTGACGTTAAACACGAGGAGTGGCAGCGATCACTTATTTCCACAAGAGACATTGATAGGGTGAGAAATTCCATACTTTACCCAGGATTGGTTGGTTTGATTTATTGTCACGTTTACCTCAGTACAGGGAAAAGCTTTATTTATGAGCAGTGGAGGAAGATCATAGCAACCATGGCCAGACAGACCATAGGTTGGAAATAGACTTGGACAGAGTAAGGCATACAGGTTACACTGAACAGGACGTGTACTAGACAAGATCAACATGAACAAGATCAGCAATATTTGAACTTAGAGAGTCCATTCATCAGTCTAACGTGACTTTCCTAATAGTTTATATGCCTAAATTAACTCTCCCCACGTTATTGTGCAGTCGGTGTGTGAACCCGTACTGAACGTCAGGTTACTCACAATCCCCAACAGCAGCCACAATACCTTCCATCTGAAACAGGTAGCCATTCCCATCAGCTCCCGCCCTACACAGAGAACACCAGACTGTGACCTTGGAGATGGAAGATGCCTTCTTGAGACTTCACATAAGACAGATGGCTTCCCTCTTCACCACTAGAAAACCGTGTTAAGGTCCCACGTGTGTATCATGACAGATGGAGCTAAGAGGAGCAAAGTGGAACAGTCTGTCTGTTCAGCCTCTGCTCCACTTGTTCATCATGTTAGAGCATCAGTTAGGAGACAAAGAGGACTGTTGATGTGGAAGATCAGAGTAGACAGTGGTTTGCTGGAAAAGCACAGCAGGAGAATCGACGTTTCAGGCATAAGTCATTCATCAGGAATCAGCATCAAATACCTCATTCTGCCCCTGTGTAAGTGCATTGAGGTGGGAATGGCCTCCTACTGTTCCTGTGTAAGTGACTCAAGGGACTGACTGTCTTCTTCCTCGTCTGATTGGACAGGGCCAAGGGTCTGATTGAGTTACCCTGGTTCCTGTATGACAGCTCGATGTGCTGACTAGTGTGATGATGCTGTAGCTTTAAGAGGTTATTTTGTTCTGGTTTCTTTTACGAGAGAGATTGAATGACTGTTACCAAGCTGGCTAGTTAGGACCACTTGAGTAAACAACTAGTGAGGCCTCAGGTTTATTTTAATGCAGATGGAATGGGTATGGTCAGGTCTCACAGATTAGGATTTCTGCGTTTTGGTTTCTCAGTAACATCAGAAATTATTGGGGTCTCCACTGAGTTGAAAGTTTTAATGAATGTCTCCTGGCCGTTAGTCTCTATGAATTTTCTCTTGGTGCTGTTTTTAAATCCTGAATTGGAGAAATATTTGTGTCATTCAGTGTCTGACTATTCCTTTTTGTCAAGGGCTGTGATCATGTGATTTTCCAGTATTGGAACAGTTCATTAGTATTAGTTCCTAGATCTATTATTCTGTTAACTTGTCCAATATAATTACATTATTCTAAATTCTTCTTTCTTTGGTTTTATATCATCTATCGTGTTTAAGTAAATGGTGTTATGCTTCACACCGAGTTGTTTGACCAGTCACATTGCATCTGGAACAGACACTTTACATTTTCTTTAAAATAAGAAAACATTAGAGTCTCGGCTACCACGTTCAAATATTGTCGAGGGGCTCTGGTGTGGCCCATCACACTAGAATCCTTCTCTTCCTGAGTAATATGTTGGAGGGACTGAATGGGCTGTCCCTGTTCTTCTCCAACAGTGTCAATGGGCTGAACGACTTCCTCATATTCCTGTGAAACCAGTTTGAGGTGCGGAATGATTTCTTATTTTACTGTGGCAATGTGCAGTGTCAGACAGTCCTCTATATGAATGTTACTGACTCTGTAAAAGCACAAGCCTCAATGAAGTCCATGTCTTGCTGCACATGGACACAGTCCAGTTCAGAAGCTGACGGGGGCGTCAAATTATTCTGAACATCGTGGAATCCTCAGTGACCATCCCCACTTCGGATCTTATGGTGGGGAGGGTGTGTGTGGGGAAACATTGATGAAGCAGCTGAAGCTGTTTGTGAAGAGGAAGCTACCCTGAGGATCTCCCACAGAGGTGACCCAGGACTGAGATGATGAACACCTTCCTTTGTGCCATGTTTGAATCCAAACACTGGAGAGTTTTCTCTGATTCCCATTAAGTTCAGATTTGTTAAGCTCCTTGATGTCAACAGAAGTCAACAGAAGCCTTGATATCAGGGCCAGTTATTTTTACCTGACCCCTTGTGTCAACCTCTTTTGTTCATATCAATAAGCCATGAAATAGGAGCAGCAAGGGGTTTCTTCAAACAGGTGGCATTGAATGTCAGGATTTCGCTTCTCAAGAGTGTTCGGGGAGCCAGATGACTGAAAGTATTTGAAGAGGAGGTAGATGGATATTGACCTGTCAGAGACGATGAAGAATTGGGTATGAAAGAGGA
Source organism: Hemiscyllium ocellatum (assembly GCF_020745735.1). Classification (NCBI taxonomy): domain Eukaryota; kingdom Metazoa; phylum Chordata; class Chondrichthyes; order Orectolobiformes; family Hemiscylliidae; genus Hemiscyllium; species Hemiscyllium ocellatum. The sequence goes on from NW_026869341.1 coordinate 633,898, forward strand.
TTTGAGACCAAGAGCAGATCAGTCATGATCTTAGTGAAAGGCAAGGCAGGCTTGGGGAGTGAATGACCTGCCCCTGTGTCTGATGTTCTCACATTCTGTTATTGGAAAGTTAGTGGGTGTTATATTCATGGATATTCTGTTATTGAATGTTGCTGTCAGGGAGACCAGAGGATTTTGTGAGCCATTGCTGGGTGAGGTATGGGGGCTGTATTCATAGTGAATTTGGGTCGACAACATGACCCACAAATGGAGCACAAGTTTCAGAGAGGGGAAGCTCTGAAAAGAGAGATGGGGGGCCTCTTTCATACCCTATCCTGGATTTTACAATTACATTTCTCAAATCACCTCAAAGCGTGTGGGACAGTCATGAAGGGCCGAGTGATCTCCTCTGTTTCTGTGAACCAGGTTATAGAAGTAAGTAGCCTCTAAATGCTCCTGCCTAACAGGTTTAATGGGCTGAATGGAACACAGGAACACGGGATTGAGGGACAGGAGTGAGTCATTAGACACTTTGAACCTTCTCCACCAGGCACTAAGATTGTGGCTGATCAGGTTGGGGTCTCAGCCCCACTTTCCTGTCTGTGTCCCATTATGACTCACTTCTCTGTCAAATGTTTACCTAATGCAGCTTTCAACCAATGTGAATATGGAGGCAAGTTAAACTTCCAGTGAAGAGAATTCCCACTTTAAAGGTCCTTCCAGAATTATTCGTCATTCCTCTGATAGAATCAAAGTGTCATGCAGAATGGAAACAGACCCGTCAGTCCAATCTGTTCACTCCGATCAGATATCAAATCTGATCCAGTTCCATTTGCCAGCATTTGGCCAATATCCCTCGTCTTTCAGATACTTTTTAAATGTGCGATTGTAACCGCCTTCACCACTTCCTCTGACAGCACTTTCTGAACACACACCACTCTGTGTGTGAAACATTTATCTTCAGTCCCTTCTAAATCATTCCCCCTCTCCCCTCCAACCTATACTCTCCTGTTCTGGGCTCCCCTACCCTGGGAAGCAGAACATGGCTGTTCAGAATATCCATGCCCCTGCTGGTTATATAAACCTCTATAACGTGACTCCTCAACCTCTGACACTCCAGGGGGAAACACCTCAACCTAATCAACCTCTCCCTAAAGTTCAAACCTCCAGTCCTGGAACATCTGTGTAAGTCATTTCTGCAGAAAACCGAGTTGTACGCAGTATTCTTAAAGTGGCCTCACCAACATCCTGTACAGATGCAACATGCCACTACAACTCCTATACTCAATGCTCTGACTGATTAAGGCAAATGTGTAAAATGTGTTCTGTACCGCACTGTCTGCATTCGACTCCATTTCAAGGAACAATGTACCTGCAGCCCTGTGTCCATTTGTTCCACAACACTCACCAGGCCCTGACCATTAAGTGTATAATTTCTGCCCTGATTTGCGTTCACAAAATACAAAACTTCGTCTTTATCTAAATTAAACTTCATCTGTCACTGCTTGCCCCTTTGTCCCATCTATCTGTGACCTTGTTGTACTCTGAGATAATCTACTACACCACCTTTCTGATGTAATCTGTAAACTTACGAACTATGGCCCCAATATTCGCATTTAAATCCTTTACATAAATGATGAAATGCAGTGAACTCAGTCCTGATTCTTACAGCACACTGCTGCTCAGAAGCCTCCAGTCTGAAAAATACCCCTCTTCCTTCAAGCCAATTGTGATTAGCTTCCTCTGTATCCCATGTGACCTAAACTTATTAATCTCTCTACCAATCAGAATGAAATACTAGCTATGAAGAGAGGCTGAGTAGGTTAGGTTTATTTTCACTAGAAAAAAGGAGATTGAGGGGGGGACCGGATTGAGGTTTACAAAATCATGAAGGTTAAAGATAGGGTGGACAGAGACAAGCTTTTTCCCAGGGTGAAGGATTCAATAACGAGAGGTCATGCTTTCAAGGTGAGAGGTAGACAGTTTAAGGGGGATACACGCGGTAAGTACTTTACACAGAGGGTGGTGGGCGTTTGGAACGCGTTGCTAGCAGAGGTGGTAGAGGCAGGCACGGCAGATTCATTTAAGGTGCGTCTAGACAGATGCATGAGTAGGTGGGGAGCAGAGGAGTAGGTGGGGAGCAGAGGGATACAGATGCTTAGGGATTGACCGACAGATTTAGACAGTACATTTGGATCGGCTCAGGCTTGGAGGGCGAAGGGCCTGTTCCAGGGCTGAAAGATTTTCTTTGCTCTTTGTTCTTTAAATGAACACCTTGCTGAAGTCCGTATTGACAATGTCAACCAAACTGCCTTCATCAATCTTCTTTGTCACCTCTTCAATAAACTCAACCAAATTAGTGAGACATCATTTCCAATGCAGAAAGCCATGTTGTCTACCCCGGTCAGCCCTTACCTTCCCAAATGTATGTAAATGCTATCCCTCAGAATCCCCTCCAACAATTCACCCACCACCGACATCTGGCTCACCGGTCTATAGTTCCCCGGCTTTTTGGGCCATTGTTTCCTTTCTAGTCCCACTCCCCACTGCTCACAACAAATGTTAAATGTAACCAGGTCGGTGATATGGCCGATGATATCGGTCTCAGACTGGGTCAGGGTCAGTTTTAGGAACAAGTCAGGCTCGTTTCTTTAATCTGCTCAAATAGCACGTTTATGATCCAGAGCAATGTTACTCCAACTATGGTGGAAAGATGAATGGCAAACTATTTTTGTATTGCAAATATATAATCAATATTTCCCTTTCTATAAACACACACACACACACAAACACACACACACTCTGCAATTTTTACTTGAAAGAACTTTGTCCAGATATTATCCCATGTACATTGTCCAAACGATGTCTCCATCACATTCCCTGCTCCATGTCGGTGCATCATTTCTCCTGTGATACACAGAGCCATACCCTTAGCAGAAAATGGTCTTGGTCGATTTGAAGATAAGTTTTTATGTTCCTGCTTCATTAAAAAATAAAAATGTCTAATTTATTCAGAATACGTGTGTTAAAATGAATGCATTTTTTAAAGAAATACAGAAATTGCTGAAAAGCTCGGCAGGTCTGTCAGCATCCAGATGCCTTTTACATGCTGTAGTTGTACCAGCCTCCACCACTTCCTCTGGCAGCTCATTCCATATGCAAACCACCCTCTTTGTGAAAAGATGCCCTTTAGGCCTCATCAAAACCTTTTCCCTCTCACTTTCCACCAATGCCCTCGAGCTTTGGACGCCCCTAACCTGGGGAAAAACCCTGAATACTCAACCTATCCATGATGATTCTGATTTTATGAACCTTTCCTGCTGCGAAATATGACTTCAATCAACACGAATGGCTGTACTTTCAGTCATCCCGGGCCTAAATTCTGAAATTCAACACTGACACCTGTTCTTTCTCCATCAAGTCACAATTCTAAAACCAGTTTAATCAGTTTGTTCAGATATATTAGGAGACCCTTCTGTGGGATTTACACCGAGACCTTTGTGCCTGGAGGTAGGGACAAGAGCACCACTCGGCAATACCCATAAATCTGTAACATTATTCTCCTGTGTGTTTGTCCATCAGCCTGTTCTGACATGCTGTGGCATACCTCTGCAACAGACAGGACTTCAATCCAGGCCTTCTCATCCAGAGCTAGGAACACTTCCACACAAGTTCAGGAATTGGAATCAAATCCAGAGCTCTGGCTCAGAGACACGGACACTGCCCACTATACTACCATACCCAGATTTTGGGTCATATTTTAGTGCCCGCTTCCAGCTCAGCATGGATTGATTATAATCAGGTTACTATTACTGAATTACAAAAAACACTTTGTATTATTAAACAAATGCATGATATTTGTCTCAACTGTAGGATATTGAGTGTACTTGCTGAATATTGAAATTAACTATGAACATCTTTAATCGCTATTATCTGTAGTCTGCAATATTAGGGAAAGAAATCCCGCAGAAACACTCTGCCCAATGAAGGGTCTCGAACAGATGTTTATTAATGAACACCAGAGGGGAAGGAAGGGATTAATTTCTGACCCCAAAACACCGATCAATTTTACCCACCTCTAACGTGTGTCTGCCCTCTGTCTAAAACCATGAAATGATACCAGGCCGCTGATTACTGTCCAGCCTCTCCTCCCAACGACTGTGTCTGCAATCTGTCCCTCCTCCCTCTAACCACACAAGGCAACCCAAGGTCAGGGTCTTTGTGAAAATCAAGGCCAGAGTGTGCAGGTCTCCCGGAGATGGGTGGGCATTTTAAAATTGAAGGGGGAGGGGGAGGTGGCAGTCATATCACACACTGGGCTAAGGGGTGGCAGATGGAGGATAGTCTGGATTAATGCCAGGCATTGGATTTGGTAAATCAAACAAGAACAGGACCTATACAATTAAAAGTAGGGTCTTTTGGTGGTGTTGTAGAACAGAAACCTAGGCCGTCAGGTTTAATTCTTTAAAATTTGCATCTGATATAGAAAGTGGCTAAGAAGGTGTTTAACACACTTGTCTTCATAGGTCAGACCTTTGATTATCGGAATTGGGATGTCATGTTGAGGTTGTACAGGACATTGGTGAGACCTCTTCTGGAATACTGTGTCCAGTCTGGCCATCCTGCCCGCTCATTCCATAGGCACACCACCCTCTGGGTGAAAAAACTGCCCCTTAGGTCGCTTTTAAATGTTACTCTCTCAGCTTAAGCCTATGTCCTCTAGTTTTGGACTCCCCCGTACCCTTAGCAAATACCTTGACTATTCACTTTGATATTATTGACCTTGATATTGTTAAGCTGGAGAGGGTTCAGAAGAGTTTAACCTGGATGTTGCTGGAAATGGAGGGATTGAGCTACAAGGAGAGGCTGAATAGGCTGGGACATTTTTCACTGGAGAGTATGAGATGGAGGGGTAACTTTACAGAGGTTTATAAAATGATGAGGGGTACAGATAAGCTGAAGGGCTGATGTCTTTTTCCTAGAGTTGGGGATTCAAAACTGAGGGATATTTTGAGGCGTGAGGAAAAAGATTTACAAAAGTCAGGAGAGGTAATTATTTTAGACAGAAGCTGGCTTGTGTGTGGAATGAACTTCCAGAGGAACTGGCGAAAATAGGGACAGTTACAATATTTAAAGGACATTTAGATCAGTCCATGGATAAGACATCAGTTTGGATGGTGCTGTGAGCAGCTGCCCTCTCCCTTCCCCTCTCTGAATGAATCCCTGTTGGTTTTCACCCTCTGCCAATGCCTGTGCAGTGGCTTGGGGAGGCCAGCAGAGGGTGGCATTGCATCACTTTCACGACCACAGAAAATGCCAGACTTGCCCACAGAGAGCCACACACATACACACACAGCAATTGTTAGGGCACAGTGTGAAGCTCATCTGGTAACTTAAACTAAACATAAAGAAATGCTCAATTTACCTTATAAACTGTTGAAATATGAGTGATAGAGAACTCCCAAATTCCAGCGTTTAAACAAAAAATGTCAATGTATTTTTTTTAACTCTGAAAGTGAACATTTTACATCAACTATTCGCAACTCTGGGACCCTCTTTCTCCTAACTGCTTACTACCCTACTCCAACTCTACAGCAATATACTGTTACACTAAGACACTTATTAAAATTACATAAACGTAATTTCAAAACCACACAGCAGCTGTTGTTTCATCTGACCTCACACCAATCTCCCTTTTTCCCATCTTTCCCAGGAAGACTGGCTCATGTTACAGGATGCTATCAAAGTGTCGACATTTCAGCATTCTGACGCCTGCAAGCACAACCTTCCATGACACTGCCTCTCAGTCTCCCCCTCTCTGTCAATACCCCAAACCCCTCCCATGTGATGATATTTAAACTGATTCCACTGCCATCTCTGTCTCTCTCTGTCAGTGATGTTCACACCCACAGCATCCCCTTGTCATGGTACAATGGGGATATGGAGATGGAAATGGGTGGGAGCTGCACATCCTGTCACTTCCAGCATGGGCTGTAAGCTTCCCCTCACTGGGCAGGGATCTAACACAGTGTTAAAGAGCAATGCACTGGGGTGGTGTACACAGTCCTACATGCTGGGAGTGTCACTGCTCCTGGGTTACAGATCAATGCACTGGGGTGGTGTACACAGTCCTACATGCTGGGAGGGTAACTGCTCCTGGGTTACAGATCAATGCACTGGGGTGGGGTACACAGTCCTACATGCTGGGAGGGTAACTGCTCCTGGGTTACAGATCAATGCACTGGGGTGGGGTACACAGCCCTACATGCTGGGATGGTAACTGCGTCTGGGTTACAGATTAATTCACGGGTGATCACTGCACAGGTCGCTGTGCTGGTCAGACTGTCTGGTTGAGGTTTATAGATAATACAATGATGTGGTCAGTGCAGCTCCCCGTGCTGGATGGATATGTAGCCTGTGCACAGTACATCATGGTGGTGGGGTGGATAGGGGGGAAAGGTGATGGACAGGTCACGGAACTCCCTGGAAGTTTCCGTCTCTGACATTCTATAACTGCCATTCCCCGGAACGTTCTGTCCCCGACATTCTATAACTGACATTCCCCGGAACGTTCTGTCCCTGACATTCTATAACTGACATTCCCCGGAACGTTCTGTCCCCGACATTCTATAACTGACATTCCCCGGAACGTTCTGTCCCTGACATTCTATAACTGACATTCCCCGGAACGTTCTGTCCCTGACATTCTATAACTGACATTCCCCGGAACGTTCTGTCCCTGACATTCTATAACTGACATTCCCCGGAACGTTCTGTCCCTGACGTTGTTTGTTTGTGAACGGCCGGACGTCAGTGAATTGAACAAACGATAAGATCCCGAGGGAAGAGATCCCGTTCCAGGGAGAAGGAGACACTGTTCCGAAGGCCCCTCAGGCAGTTAAAGGGGGGAATACGTTTTCCCTGCGTTTACATTTCTCCACGACACAGGATCGACCACAATTTAGACCAAAATACAGGAAATTTCCAAACTCCAATTTTCTTCAGGAAACTGGGAGAGAATCCTTCAGGACAGCAACGTTTCCACCCTCCGTATTAAGAACTGGGAAGGAGTGACCTGTGTCTGCTCTCGAGTGATCGAGTGTGTGGGAATGTTCTAGAAACCATTTGTACTTATGGATGTGTCTCTGTGTGTTTGGGGAGGGAGGGTTTCTTGTGGTTTATGTCACATTTTTGTCAGTAATTCCGACCTTCCCATTTGTTATTCCAGCTCCAATTATTTTAATAAATCCCTGAATACAGGGACACATTTGAAAATCTCACTGGGTCCCCGATCAAACGGGTCCCTTTGCCTCCAGGCTGATGGATAATGGGTTTGTTTTCCTTCCTCACAGTTAACGTAGTGACCATCTACGTCCTGCTTTATAAAGATTGTGGATTGTCTCCATGTGTCAGACGTTACCTGGGGCCATGGCAGCGGCGGATCTCCTGGTCATTATCCTCGACCTGATCCTGAGACACATTCCCATTGTTTATCAGGAACAGTTTTATTTCCTGAGGTACTCCGTCCCCGTGTGTAATATCCACGCCGTCCTGCTTTATGCAGCCACTGACTGCTCTGTCTGGTTCACCGTCACTTTCACCTTTGATCGGTTTGTGGCCATTTGTTGCCAGAAGCTGAAAAGTAAATATTGCAGTGAGAAAACGGCGGCTGTGGTTCTGGGAGCAGTGACTGTGCTGAGCTGTTTAAAGAACATTTCCTGGTATTTTATGCTCACGGCTCGGTATTGGCTGGTGAACGCCCCCGGGTTTTGTGATGTAACAGACGCTGTTCGATTCTCCAGTGTCTGGGTCACAATCGAGTTCCTCCACCACATTCTAACCCCGGGTGTCCCATTTCTCCTGATTCTGCTGCTCAATGTTCTCACCGTCAGACACATTTTAGTGACCAGCAGAGCCCGCAGGAGACTCCGCGCTCACACCAATGGGGACGCTCAGTCTGACACTGAAATGAGAAACCGAAAAAAATCCATCATTTTACTGTTTGTGATCTCGGCCAATTTCATCCTGTTATGGTCAATGTTAATGCTGTTTTCTATATGGAAACGGATGTATTTTATTGGGTATAAGTCTGTGCATCTCGATCCCTTTGTGCAGGAATTGGGCTTCATGCTGCAGCTCCTCAGTTGCTGCACAAACACCGCGATTTATGCCGTGACCCAGACTAAGTTCAGGCAGCAGCTGAAGAATGTGCTGAAATATCCCTTCACCCAAATCCATCCATCCATCAAATTCCCTCATTAATCACACCATCCGGGATTTTCTCATTTCAGTTCAGTGTTTCAGCGATGGAGCAGCCTGTCGCTATGGTAACAGACTGAGGGGAGCGCTGGTTTGTCCCTCCTTATCCCACAGGGGGGTTACAGGGAAACATTTCAATGTTTCTCACAACTCAGGGGCCAGTGAGAAAAGGCACCATCCCACTGACTGTATCCATCACTTCCATTTGTAACCAATAAAAATGCTGATTACAGCGTGCCGAGCAGCAGAGGGACCGATGTTGTTGTGTGTCTGTGTGTTGGAGAAGCTGAGCTGGAGAGAGACAGACTCAGCCCCAAGTCCTGGTCCTCAGGGAAGGGGAGGGCACCGCCCCCTGAGCTCAGGAGCTGGGGTTAACGCCCTCTGTTCCCCCCAACTCCAACCTGGCCTCCCCATTACCTCTCCGCTACTCTTTCTGCTCAATTCTCTCTCTCTCTCTCTTTCAGCACACACTCTCTCTCTCAACCCTCTCCTCATCCCCCTCTCTCTCACACAAACCCCACCTGCCTCCACTTTCCCTCCCCTCTCTCTCTCTCTCATGCCGTCGCTGTCTCCCTCCCACAATTCCATCTCTACCCCATTTTCCCCACCTCCAACATCTAACCCCCACGCCCCACATGCAGCCTCACCCCAAACATCCCCAGTCTCTGGGTCAGAGGGAGAGGGAAGGATCAGGGAGACAGAGTATGTCAGAGAGAGAGAGAGTGAGGGAGGGACAGGAGGGAGACAGATTCAGTCAGAGAGAAACGGAGGAAGGTGGGGAGAGAGAGAGAGAGACTGATTGAGGGGGGTCAAAAGTGAGAGATGGGGGAGGGAAAGTGAAGGAGCGGGGGGAGAGGGAGGGGCAAGAGAGAGATAGGGTGAGATAGGGGAGGACGAGGGATGGGACGGAGGGAGGGGAGGGAATGTCAAGAGTGAGGGAGAGGGTGAAAGAGGGGATGGGAGAGAGAGGGAGCACGAGAGAGGGAGAGGAAAAGGGAGAGGGAGAGGGCGAGAGAGGGGAGGGAGGTAGGGGAGGGAGAGAGAGAGGGGAGAGGTTGAGTGAGGGGAGGATGAGACAGGGAAGTGAGGGAGGGGAGGGCAAGAGAGAGGAGCACGAGAGGGAGAGAGAGTGAGGGGGGAGGGTTGAGAGGGGGGAGGGCGAGAGACTGGAGTGCGAGAGAGGAGGAGGGCGAGAGAGGAGGAGGGCGAGAGAGAGGAGGGCGAGAAAGGAGATGGCGAGAGAGGGGTGACCGAGTGAGGAGAGGAAGGGAGGGTAGGGAGAGACGGGGGGAGGGCGAGAAAGTGGGGAGGGCGAGAGAGGGGGAGGGAGAGAGAGGTGGAGGGGGAGAGAGGGGGAGAGGGAGAGAGAGGGAGGGGGAGAGAGGGGAGTGCGAGTGAGGGGAGAGGGAGGTGAATGCGAGAGGGAGGGAGAGGGCGAGAGAGTGAGTTGTGGGAAGAGAGAGGGGGACAGAGAGAGGAGGACTGAGAGATTGGAAGAGAGAGAGAGGGGGACAGAGAAAGGGGGACAGAGAGAGGGGCACAGAGAGAGGGGGCACAAGGGAGCGGGACAGAGAGAGCGGGACAGAGAGATGGGGGCAGAGAGAGGGGGGTCAGAGAGCGGGGAACAGAGAGGGGGGGGCAGAGAGAGGGAGACAGAGAAAGGGAGGATAGAGTGAGGGGGAGAGAGAGAGTAGGAAAGAGGGAGGAGAACAGAGAGGGGGACAGAGAGACGTGAACAAAGAGAGGGGGACAGCGAGAAGGGGACAGTGAGAAGGGGACAGAGAGAGGAGGGACAGGGTGAGGGGGACAGAGAGAGGGCGGACACAGAGAAGGGGGGACACGGAGAGGGGGGGACACGGAGAGGGGGGGACACGGAGAGGGGGGACACAGAGAGAGCGGGAGAGAGAGAGAGGGGGAAAGAGAGAGGGGGAGAGAGAGAGGGGGAGAGAGAGAGGGGGAGAGAGAGAGGGGGAGAGAGAGGGGGGACACAGAGAGAGGGGACACAGAAAGGGGAGACACAGAAAGGGGAGACACAGAGAGGGCGGGCAGAGAGAGGGGGGACAGAGAGAGGGGGACAGAGAGAGGGGGGACAGGGAGAGGGGGGACACAGGGAGAGGGGACAGAGAGAGGGGGACAGAGAGAGTGCGGGACTGAGTGAGGGTGTTAGAGAAAGGGGAAGAGAGTGAGGGTGACACAGAGAGAGGGGGGAACAGAGAGACGGGGGAAACAGAGAGAGCGGGGGACAGAGAGAGGGGGACAGGGAGGGTGGAGAGAAAGAAGGTGGGAGTGAGAGAGGGGGGACAGAGAAGGGGGGTGACAGAGAGGGGGTTGATAGAGAGAGGAGGACAGACTTAGGGGGACCGAGAGACGTGGGGATGGGGGGGACAGAGAGAGGGGAACAGAGAGAAGGGGACAGAGAGAGGGGGACAGTGAGATGGGGAGAGAGAGAGTGGGGACAGAGAGGGGAGGGACAGAGAGGGGGGGACAGAGAGAGGGTGACAGAGACAGGAGGACAGACTTCGGGGGACAGAGAGTGGGGGACAGAGAGAGGAGGGACAGGGTGAGGGGGACAGAGAGAGGGGTGACAGAGAGAAGGGGACAGAGAGAAGGGGACAGAGAGAGGGAAACAGAGAGGGGGGACAGAGAGAGGAGGGACAGGGAGAGGGGTGACAGAGAGGAGGGACAGCGAGAGGGGGACAGGGAGAGGGGGACTGAGAGAGGGGGATAGAGCGTCGTGAAGAGTGCGTGGGGAACAGCGCGTGGGGACAGAGAGGTGGGGAACAGAGCGTCGGGAACAGCGCGTGAGAGTTGGGGATAGAGAGGTGGGGGATGAGAGTGGGGGAAAGAGTGAGGGTGTTAGAGAGCGGGGAAGATAGTGATGGTGCCAGAGAGAGGGCGGAAAGAGAGAGGGGGGAGAGAGGGGGGACAAAGAGAGGGGACAGAGAGATGGGAGACAGAGAAGGGGGTGACAGAGAGAAGGGGACAGTGAGAGGAAAACAGAAAGAGGGACAGAGTGTGGGGAATAGAGAGAGAGGGTGACAGAGAGAGGGCGGACAGAGAGAGGGCGGAGAGAGGGCGGACAGAGAGAGGGCGGACAGAGAGAGGGGTGACAGAGAGAGGGGGGACAGAGAGAGGGGGGACAGAGAGAGGGGGGACAGAGAGAGGGGGGACAGAGAGAGGGGGGACAGAGAGAGGGGGACAGAGAGAGGGCGGACAGAGAGAGGGGGGACAGAGAGAGGGGGACAGAGAGAGGGGGGACAGAGAGAGGGGGGACAGAGAGAGGGGGACAGAGAGAGGGGGGACAGAGAGAGGGGGGACAGGGTGAGAGGTACTGGGAGGGTGGACAGAGCGAAGGTGGGAGCAAGGGATGGGGGACAGAGAAGTGGGGGTGACAGACAGGGGGGTGAGAGAGAGAGGAGGACAGACTTAGGGGGACAGAGAGACGTGGGGATGGGGGGAACAGAGAGGTGGGGGACAGAGAGAGTGGGAGACAGAGTAAAGGCGACAAAGAGAGGGGAACAATGAGCGGGGG